>NC_067495.1:79727421-80027421 GCF_947179515.1 Apodemus sylvaticus | reverse complement strand
GTTTGTCTTTCCATTCACTTTCCATTAGTTTCCTTTTCCTTCAGTCTCTTTCATCAATCTTATTTATCAATATATGGTTCTTCCACCATCTTGGATAAAATTACTCTTTATGATGCTAGTAAAAGTAGAGTTTCTCAATTTTTTCAGATGGTTTATAATTTATGAAAATGTGAATAATTCTTCTATGTATAAGTTTTATCTTACTACTTTACTTAATTCATTTATTAATCATAGTGATTCTGTGTAAAATATGTAGGTTTTTTGTGTAAAAGTGAAAGTCATCTTCTGATGGACAACATTTTACTTCTTCCATTCCAATTTGGATGCCTTTTATTCTTTTCTCACACATAATTGCTCTAACTCTGACTTCTTGCATAGTATTAAATAAAGTATTTAGATCATGAATTATGTTCTTGTCCCACATATTAAAGGAAAATCCCTCAACATTTTCTGTAACGCATACTGTTAATTAACCTTTAGCTTGTTATAGATGACATTTATTGTTTTTAATACATTTCTCTACCTGATTCGCTAAGAATATATCATAAATTATTTAGTCACTGATTTTTTTTAATTTTTTTATTCGATATAATTTATTTACATTTCAAATGATTTCCCCTTTTCTAGCCCCCCACTCCCCGAAATCCCGTAAGCCCCCTTCTCTTCCCCTGTCCTCCCTCCCACCCCTTCCCACTTCCCCGTTCTGGTTTTGCCGAATACTGTTTCACTGAGTCTTTCCAGAACCAGGGGCCACTCCTCCTTTCTTCTTGTATCTCATTTGATGTGTGGATTATGTTTTGGGTATTCCAGTTTTCTAGGTTAATAACCACTTATCAGTGAGTGCATACCATGATTCACCTTTTGAGTCTGGGTTACCTCACTTAGTATGATGTTCTCTAGCTCCATCCATTTGCCTAAGAATTTCATGAATTCATTGTTTCTAATGGCTGAATAGTACTCCATTGTGTAGATATACCACATTTTTTGCATCCACTCTTCTGTTGAGGGATACCTGGGTTCTTTCCAGCATCTGGCAATTATAAATAGGGCTGCTATAAACATAGTAGAGCAAGTATCCTTATTACATGGTGGGGAATCCTCTGGATATATGCCCAGGAGTGGTATAGCAGGATCTTCTGGAAGTTAGTCACTGATTTTTGAATTCTTTAGAATAATGGATTTTATTATTTATTATATTAGGAGTCTATAATATATTCATTGATATGTGTATATTGAACCAACTGAATATCACTGGGAAGATGTCATTTGATTACAGTGTATGAATCACTTAATACACTTTTAAATTCAATTTGCAAATATTTTGTTGAGGATTCATGTCTTTATTCTTCCAGAATATTAGCCTGTAATCATATTGATGGAGGCACCATACTTTCTGATTACAAAACAAGAATATTCTAAAAATAATAGTGTAAATATTAAATTAGAAAAAAAAAAAAGATGCCGGGAGGTTGTGGTGCACACCTTTAATCCCAGCACTTGGGAGGCAGAGGCAGGTGGATTTCTGAATTTGAGGCCAGCCTGGTCTACAGAGTGAGTTCTAGGACAGCCAGGGCTACACAGAAACCCTGTCCCCCCCCAAAAAAAATAGACAAATAAACCAATGCAAATAGTGATCATACAACTAACATTTTGTATACCATGCTAACAAATCATTTACAATGGCTTCTAGAAGGTACCAAAGAAAAGTTTATTTCTGTACATAAAACCATTAACTGGACCCCTATCACAAAATATTTACAAAAAAATTATTTCAAATGGCTTGAATAGCCAAACATAAATCATAAAAATATAGAATTTCTGAAAGAAAACCATCTCTACTTCTTGTATCAGATAGTTTATGTAAACTCATATATAATGCAAATATCCTGAGAGAAAAATAATATCCCGTGAATGGCTACCTTTCATTTCTTCTTGAAAAAAACATGAATATCCAATATTTGCCAATACTTAGGCTATAGTAATAAATGTCTTCAGCTAAAATGCTACAAATATGTCTACTTCTCTTTTGGAAGAAATAATATGGTTTTGCATAGTAATTACATTTATTTATATCTATACATGGAAGTTAATTTATAAGGCCCATTCTTGAAGGTGTGACAGCTATTCTTACTTATTGAAGCTAATAGACATGGACAAAATATGTTCAAATAGTAATCATTATTTTAAGAAATGAGAATGCACAAAGAGCACAATATAAAATAATGATATAGGGAATATAGCCTAATGAAAAGAACAATACATTCAAAGACTTTTAAAAACATTTTCTTCTTTGAAATATGTTTGAGCTCTTAAAATTCATTACATAAAGATGTAAATCACACAATCCTCATTCTCCTCATTGGTCTTCATTATGTAGATAATTGTCTATACTAATTTACCTACAAACCATTTTTATCCTTTCCATTACTTGTTATTCCCCTTACCAATTTTTTTCTTTTAGTGAATCACAATCACACTTTTAAGCAACTTTGACTTACCTTCCCGAAATACTCCGTCACTCTTGCTTGTCCTATTTTTTCCTTCTCTGATTTTTATAATATCAATTAATTAAATGTATTAGCCCTCTGATTGAATTCTCATATATAAAACTTTTAACACTATCTGGAATGGATTTTTAAAATCACTTAATATAATTTCCTTTTATAGCAGCAAAGATTAAACCCCAGAAACTGATTGATTCACTACAAGTCATCCCAGGTACAAAAGCATCATAAAACTAAATATTTGAACTATAGTGAAGAATTTTCCAATCTACAAAACTACTAGCACAAGTTTGTTCTGTTTTCCTGATTACCAATCTTTGTTTTCAAACAATTAGATTCAAATTCTAAATGCCTTATCCTATGAAGGTCTTATTCTTGGGATAAAAAGCATAGTGATATTTTCCTATGATTCCCCATTTAGAAAATGTATTGAGAAAAAATATGGAAAGAGGAAAGATGTGATGAAAATGGAACAGATGAAAAATCTCTAAGAATTTTAAAAAAATAAAACAAAATTGTTTAGCATGTCTGGGCTAATTAACTATGAATTGACCATTTTAAGCTTTCCACTTTTACTTACTAAGCAGATATTGTTTCAGCACATCTTTGAAGAGTCTCTCTTGAGATAATTCCCAAAGATTGAGGGACCCTTTAAAACTCAGAAATGTGCTTTTGTTTCCTTGTGAAAGATGCTAAAGCAAAAGATGCCATGTGGCAAATTTTAAAACACTTGTGAAGGCTCAAGATGCCGAGATTAGAAATAATCATTTCTAGTATTTTTGTTAGTGAATTATTTCCATCAATTTTTATTAGCAGACAAAAGTAGGGAGAAAGAGACACTGATAAGAAGAAAGAGGAAGGTCTTTTTAACAGGATAGAGAAAAGAAGAGAAACCTCTTTATGGGTCTGGAAGGTATAGATAGCCATGTAACTGGATGGGGCAAGATGTTTGTGTAACCTTAAATGACATATTAGATAATCTGCCCACCTAAGGACTAAGCTATGAAATACTAAAAGTTCTCTGTCTGGTTGGGGAATTACCTGATAGAAGTATAAAGATTATAATGATGTATTAATTTCTAGCATTTAGTAATATATACAGAATATCAATAGTGTATTAATAATAATTTGATTTATAATTGGTGTTCAAATTAAGGCAATTAGAACCAAGACTTATAACCTGAAATGCCCAGTAAAACGGTGGGGGAAAAATCAGTCTAGCCAGACAAGTGGCCTGGTTTATTAAAAACAAACAAACAAACAAACAAACAAACAAACAAACAAAACCTGAATTCCTGTGACTTCTCTCTAAGCACAGCATGGTTAAAAGCATGGTACATGTCTTTAGGTGCTTCTCAGCCATTCGATATTCCTCAGGTGAAAATTCTTTGTTTAGCTCTTTACCCCATTTTTAAGGGGGATATTTGGCTCTCTAGAGTCTACCTTCTTGAATTCTTTGTATATCTTGGATATAAGCCCTCTGTCGGATGTAGTGTTGGTAAAGATCTTTTCCCAATCTGCTGGTTGCTGTTTTGTCCTTTTGACAGTGTCCTTTGCCTTATAGAAACTGCGTAGATTCATGAGATTCCATTTGTCAATTCTTGATTTTAGAGCATAAGCTATTGGTGTTCTGTTGAAGAACTTTTCCCCTGTGCCCAAGTGCTCAAGGGGCTTCCCCAGTTTCTTTTCTATTAGTTTCAGTGTGTCTGGCTTTATGTGGAGGTTCTTGATCCACTTCAACATCCTTAGTCATCAGGGAAATGCAAATCAAAACAACCCTGAGATTTCACCTCACACCACTCAGAATGGCTAAGATCAAAAACTCAGGAGAAAACAGGTGCTGGCATGGATGTGGAGAAAGAGGAACACTCCTCCACTACTGGTGGGGTTACAAGCTGATAGCCTGGCGGTTCGTCAGAAAACTGGAAATTGATACTCCCAGAGGGCCCCGCTATACCACTCCTGGGCATATAGCCAGAGGATTTCCCAGCATGTAATAAGGACATATGTTCCACTATGTTCATAGCAGCCCTATTTATAATAGCCAGAAGCTAGAAAGAACCCAGATGTCCCTCAACGGAGGAATGGATACAGAAAATGTGGTATATATACACAACGGAGTACTATTCAGCTATTAAAAACAATGAATTCATGAAATTCTTAGACAAATGGATGGAACTAGAGAACATCATCCTAAGTGAGGTAACCCAGTCTCAAAAGAACACACATGGTATTCACTCACTGATAAGTGGATATTAGCCTAGAAGCTTCGAATAACCAAGACACAATGCACATATCAAATGATGCCCAAGAAGAAGGAAGGAGAGGTCCCAGGTCCTGAAAAAGATCAGTGCAGCAGTGTTTAGGACTACCAGGACAGGGAAGTGGGAAGGAGTGGTTTGGGGAACTGGGGGAGGGAAGAGGGCTTATGGGACCAACAAATTGGGAAAAGATCTTCACCAACCCTACATCAGATAGAGGGCTAATATCCAATATATATATAGGATATTTTTAATTTTTTAAGTAATTTCAGAATGGCACTATAGTTCAAATTTGTTTTCTAAATTAAAGAGTTACAATGATTTGGAATTGAGATGAAATATTTGAAATTGATGGTGCTTTCTTATGCCTTAAATTCTAGCGTAGAGGAGACAAAGTCAGGCACATTTTTGTAAACCCTAGAACAACAAGGTCTATACAATGAAGTCAGCATGAGATTCCTTGCTGATAAGATAAAGCCACTTGCAAACAGTCTAAAAATCCAAAAATATAATAAAATACAAAATGGATTTTTTCCTTAAAGGTATTATATATGTTTTTTCTTATTGATAAATATGTCCTTAGTAATCTAAAAGATAAAGGCACTTCAACCTTAAATTTACATTTTAAAAGAGTGAATGTTGGGATACTTAACCACATAAGGTATGTTTATAATTTCATTCAAAAAGATAATGCTTTTTCCTTGCTAAAATGCACCCTAGGAAAGAAATATTTTGCTAGTTCATGTAAAGATCCAGATTTAGGTTTGGGGCAGTGTTGTTTGAGTTTTTCCTCAGGAGACTAAAACCATCCAACTAAGGAATCCAGAGACAATTGGACAAGAGAATAAAAAATATTATCAAACTTATTAACTGTACTGGATGTTAATTATCATCTTGGCAATACAGAATACAAATGCCTTTTGTGAATGGAGATGAATAAAATAAACACACATGTAGAGACAATGTGATATTGTTTTAAATTTAACAAGACAAAGGATTAATGCCTATTACGGTCTAAATGTGAAATACCATCATAGGAAGAACAACAATACCAACCAACCAGACCCCCCAGAGCTCCCAGGGACTAAACCACCAACCAAGGAGTACACAGGGGACCCATGCCTCCAGCTGCATGTGTAGCAGAGGATGGCCTTGCTGGGCATCAAAGGGAGGAGAGACCCTTGGTCCTATGAAGGATGGATGCCCCAGGGTAGGGGAATTGGAGGACATGGAAGGCTGGAGCAGGCAAATGGGTGGGGGAAAACCCTCATAGAAGCAGGAGGGGAGGAATGGGATAGGGGGTTTTTGAGGGGGAGGACCAGGAACCTGAATAACATTTGAAATGCAAATAAAGAATATATCCAATGAAAAACAAATTAATCGAAAAGAAAAAGATTAAAAGGGAAATATGGAAGGATAGATATATCCACATAAAATGTAATACTCAAAGAAGGGAGAAAGAGATAAAAATTGCTATAAATAAATTCAAGGTTACATAAATATTAAATAAATAAACTCATGTCTTTGATTTGAATACTTGGATGTGAACGACAGACCTTGTGATCTACAGAGCAAATAAAAAAAGCACAGGCTACATGGAGGCATATATATATATATATATATATATATATATATATATATATATGTGTGTGTGTGTGTGTGTGTGTGTGTGTGTGTGTGTGTGCCTCCATACACATAACTGTAATGGACAATAATTGAACACCAAACAATCTTATTCTGATTTATCAACATGAAAAATTTATATGTTAAATGGTAATGGTGATATTGAGCATAGTAGTCTTGAGAGAGGTCAAAGTGGAGCAGTTCTCCAAAGGACCCTGCTATACATCTCCTGAGTATATACCCAGAGGATTCCCTTGCATGCAGTAAGGACAGGACACATGCTCCACTATGTTCATAGCAGCCTTATTTATAATAGCCAGAAGCTGGAAAGAACCCAGATATCCCTCAATGGAGGAATGGATACAGAAAATGTGGCATATATACACAGTGGAACACTACTCAGCAATTAAAAACAATGAATTCATAAAATTTTTAGGCAAATGGTTGGAACTAGAAAATATCATCCTAAGTGAGGTAACCAAATCACAAAAGAACACACATGGAATGCAGTTACTGTTAAGTGGATATTAGCCCAGAAACTCTGAATACCGAAGACATAACTGACATATCAAATCATTCCCAAGAAGATGGAAGGAGTGGGCCCTGGTCCTGGAAAGGCTTCATGCAGAATTGTAGGGGATTACCAGGACAGAGAAGTGAGAGGGGATTGATTGGGGAACGGGTGGAGGGAAGAGGGCTTATGGGACTTATGGTGAAGTGGAAACCGGGAAAGGGGAAATCATTTGGAATGTAAACAAAGAATATAGAAAAATAAAAAAATAAATAAAAGGGGGCTATTAGACAAATGTATGTTATGTTGGGAGATACAATTTATGCTTAGGTCAGCAGGAAAGGGGAAAAGGCTTTGTTATTAAATTCAAACTAATAAATATCAGATTTGATCGAAGGGGACCTACTGTAGATCTTGACAACAAACAGGAGGGAAAGGAAAAGTCAAAAGGACTGAATGCATAAGGTATAATGCTAAACACTCTATTGAAACAACTCTGAAACTAACTGATGCATGTGTATGTCTCTAGAAAGAACTTCAGCTATGTATACTCAATGGATGCTGTTGGCTACAGTGTCCTTAAAGACTCATCATGCCATCATTTTAGATGGCATGAATGGAGATTAGTGTTGCAACGTTGGTTACAATCCAAACTACTTTAAGAAAGATATATGCCTTTCACCTGCTCAAGCAAAGAGCAAAGAATCTCCCTTAACTGATCTGTTACACCTTACATATTCTATACATACATTAATGCAAACTGCATATCACTTTTAAAAGTTTGTATATTCACAGAAAATAACAAGGAAGCATCCTAGCATGGTACAAATTCAGGTATGTTAGGAAGCCTGATCCTGTCTCAAACTGCTTTGACACTGTTTCCTCAGAACAATTATTTGACAGCAGCTTGAGGGAGGACTGATGAAACACAGGTGACCTTGTTTTTTCTGGACTTATTGACTAATAAGCCTGGATTTTCTCAGAGTTCAATGATATAGCTAGTTATCCCAGGACTTGACCAATATTCAAATTTTATTAGGATTCCCAATTTTCTCAGTTCCCAAAAGATACTGTTACCCATCACCCCTAAAGAGCAAGAAGCAATTTTAAAAAGACCACTTTCCAATTCTGTTAAAATGGGTAAGTGGTTTTGGTCATTTTGTAACTTATGAATCTTTTTTTGGTCATTTAAGGGGATAGTACATGCTATTAATGGTATTTATGATGGAGAAAACAAGGAATGGGAAATAAGAATCAAAGATTTATTTCTTTCTTTTTCACCATCATTTTTTAATACATAGTGGGAGAGAAATGGAAAGGAAAATGGAGGATATTGGAATAATATAGGATAATAGAATTAAAGGATAGATTATTGAATCTACTCCTCAATTTAGAGCTATTGCTATTCTCAAATAAGTTTATTTTTGTTTACTTTGATATGCATTGTCCTTTATTAATACAGGTGGGAAGTTTTTGTTGATATGAATATTTATATAATGATATAAAATTTAGGGTTAATTTTATATATAATATGCATATATACTTCAGCTCTTTTAAGTTGTTGGATTTAAGCAACTCAATTGAAATACAATTTTTATTTGCAGTCCTTATAAAGTAACTATTCCAATCATTTTAGAACATTTAATCAATAAATAGTAGCAAGCAATTCTTCACATCAGAGTTTGGTGTCTGCAGATGGATGGTTCCATAGGTCGGATGATATCTGGATGGCCTTTCCTTCAGTCTCTGTTCCATTTTTTGGTGGAGCTCACAGTTAAAAAACTTTGAACTTTTAAAAGACTTTGAATTTTAAAGATATTGGACATTTTAAGGTGATTGAACTTTTAATATGTAAAGACTGTGGGACTTTTAAAGTAAATTAGATGAATAAGAAAGTAAGGGTTGAGGCTTAATAGTGATGTATTTGTGTGTCAAGTTGACAAGGGGTTAAATTGTACTGGCTAGTTTTGTGTGTCAACTTGACACAGGCTGGAGTTATCACAGAGAAAGGAGCATCAGTTGGGGGAAGTGCCTCCATGAGATCCAGTTGTGGGGCATTTTCTCAATTAGTGATCAAGTGGGGAGGGCTCCTTGTAGGTGGTACCACCATTGGTCATGATGTTTGTGTAGGAATAGAAACCCTGACTAAGGCACAGGTCATTAAGCCTCCACAGGACCATGGGGTTCCCCTTCCAGTGATGCCAGATAAGGCAATCCCTTGCTACATATCCAGCTGGAGTCATGGGTACACTGTTGTGTACTGTTTGGATGATGGTTTACTTCCTAGGAGCTTTGGGGCATCTGGTTGGTTGATATTGTTATCCTTCTTATGAGGTTGCAAACCCCTTCAGCTCCTACAGTCCTTGCCCTAACTTCCCCATTGAGGTCCCCATGCTCAATCCAATGTTTGGATGTGGGCATCTGCATCTGTATTGGTGTGGCTCTGGCAGAGCCTCTCAGGAGCCAGCTATATCAGGCTCCTGTAAGGAAGCCCTTCTTGGCATCAGCAATAGTGTCGGGGATGGTGTCAGCAGATGGGATGGATACCTAGATGGGGCAGGCTCTGGATGTCTTTTCCTTCAGTCTTTGCTCCACTCTTTGACCCTGCATTTCCTTTTCACAGGAATAAGTCTGGATCAATATCTTTTGAGGTGTGTGATTGGCCCCATCCCTCAACTGGGGGCAGTGCCTATCAACTGGATACAGGTTATATCTCCCTTTTATTGGGTATTTTGGCTAATGTCCTCCCTCTTGGGTCCTGAGAACCTCTTGGATCCCTGGCATCTGGGACTTCCTATTGGCTTCACCTAGTCCCCCCTCCCCCACTACTACACACCTTCAAATTCCTGACCCTCTGTACTTCTCCCTCATCTCCTCCCATATCTGAACTGGCTCCCCATTTTTCCCTCCCCCTATTCTCTCCATCTCAGATCCCTCTCTCCTTCTATTTCCCAGAGATGACTTGTCTGAAAAATTACTTCATGTATTTTTGTGTGATAAGTTTTCAAAAAATCATTTAAGGATATTTTGTTTCAAGAATGGTCCTATTGTGTGAAGTCAGATATGAAAATGTTAAAGAATTTTGATATAGAATAGCCATGTATAACAACAGTTTTGAGGTAGTTATGTTTTATCAAGCATTGGTAAAACTAAGGAATTCTAACAGTACTCAAAACTCTATTAGAATTTCAAACTAATCCATTGGTTTTGTGACTCTATCCTTCCAATTAAATTCACTTAATTCACAAATTGGTATAAATTTCCTTCTTTGTGTGAGATGGTTAGCCCTAATTTTAGTATGATATGTTCACATAGAATTGTGTACTAAGAGGTAATCTTTCATTTCTTTGTTAAATTATACTGAAGAAATCTTTCATTTCTTTGTTAAATTATACTGAAAAAAAAGCAGCCACACACACAAAGTAAAAAGAATTCAGAAAGTGATCTAATGATATAGGACTTTGAAACATACATTTCTGCAACTGAAAAACGTCAGGCCAACTGAGTTGACATCACACATGGTTTTACAATGAGCACATTATATATTTTAATAATTTATTTAGGAACTGGATATGTACCAGTTACTATTTACTTTCTACTTTACAAATTGTGTGGTTTCATAATTTGGAAATTTTGTTTTTATCATATATATCAAGACTTTTATGATCTTTCCCAGTATTAAATATATTGTGCTAAGTGGTCTCATGCACAGTGCAGATTTGTTTTATAACATAATAGTTCCTTAGCAATTGTCATCTTCTTCTTGATTAACTGTTGTGTATTAGACTTCCACAGTTATTTTCCATTATTAAGTACCTAAGAACCCTTTAAATAGTCAGTTAAAATTTTGTCCAAGTCTTCTCTGAATTTATTATGGTGATCATGCCAGTTTCCTACTTTAATCTTTTAAATTATGTTAAAATTGTCATATATTTTTTTTACTATCCCTCCAACTTTTCCAATATACTCTCTTCACTATCCACTCAACTTGTTAAAATATATTGATTTTTATTTCAATAAACTCTTCTCAGAAAAGCTAACTTATCAATGAAAATTTGAGAGGAATATTCACATAGTCCCTGCTTCCACATGTGCACAATTCATCAGCAATATAGTCCATCTGGCTCCTTGTGTATCCACCCCTCTAGTGACTTTTCATTCTCCCCACTATGAGAACCAGGTTTGTTGTTGCCCACTGCCTGAAATCTTCAAGCTGCATGTCTATGAGTTCCCATTTTGAGTTTTGCAGAGATAGATAGCAACAATGGCATCAAAATGGAGAACTACTCCATCTTGGCAGTCTCACCTATTATATTCAAGATATTGACGACCTTATCATTATGCAAAGCTTTGGATGTGAAGGCAACAGAATGCCTACAGAAAGTTCAGGGATTCCTTCCTATTTCCCTTCCCCATGGTTCTTGACCCATGGATTTCTTCCCTGGAAACCACTTTTTTTATGAGGCTAGGCATCCTTGAACTCTCAAGGGCAGCACATTGCCTGGCAGGAGTCTCCCTACAGTGTTTCACATCTCAAAAGTTCAGGGAAGCCTCTGGATAACTACAATAGAAACCAGGTATCCGCATAAGAAAATGAAGTACTGTGTGAAGAATGAGAGAGAGGGCTGGACTCAGATTCAGATGATAAAATAGCACGGACCTGAGCAATATGGCAATCACCTAGGAGCTCTGCCATTATTTCACACAGACTGAAGAGAGATAGGAACAACAGCACCTGAACACAGAGTGCCTAGTTGACTATATAAATGCAGATCATGGTCTATATACTTCAACCACCACAGGTCAATGGAGCCCCCATCTGAGAAGCTCTGCACCAAGCAGAGATGAGGCACTTGTATGGGGACAGTACTGCCAAGAACCTGGGCATGGAGGGTGCTGTGCAGCTAAGCTTTGACAAGCACTTTGACAGAAGGCAAGTGAAGGCCTGTAATTCCCTTAAAGTTCTATGCCCTGGCCAGTGGGACCCTAGGCAATATCTCACAGATTCTAGCCTTTCCCTCTTCATCTCTCCTGGACATTTTTCAGAGAAAGTGGACTGTATGCCAATATGGTAGATATAGTCTGTCAACCACCCATAATTCTGTCAGCAGAAGTTATACTGTTGCCAACACAAGGAATGTTTCACTTGACATTAAATGATAATTGTGTATATTGCACTGACTCTCCATTTTCTCTATAACAGTCCAGTTCCTTGAAATTATTGCCTAGAGACACTGCCTAGTGTCTTGCACTTTTAATTTCCTTCTTTAAACTGTCCTGAATGTCATAAAAGGTTTAAGCCACATGTTTATGTATGTTAGTAAAAAATTGTTTTTAGCCATTAAAAGTAATAAAAATATTGGCCCTTAGTTTTGAAAATATTTCCACTGGAAATAAAATTTTCTTTCAGGATTTTAAAGTTAGCATTCTGCTTTGTTGTTTGACCTTACTTTTTTCCAACAAAAAATATGTTCCCATCCATGTTTCTACCTATATATTGCCTTGTTTTTCTGGCTAAATTAATTTTTTTACATTACTGAAATAGATAATTTTTCATCTCACTTTTGTATTAGGTTTTTGACCTTTACAAATGTCTTCAGCATGCCCCATACAGCTTCTTGTTGGTCAGTATTTCTGAATGAATAGTAAAGATTGCTTGAAATTGTCATGCAAGTTAGTTATTCTTCTTAGTGTTTTACAGATGATAATTTTATGCTTTATTTATTTAACTTTGTCTTATCTGCTAGTAATCAAATCTAATTTTTAATCTATTACTGTTTTATTTTACCTCTACAAATTTGAAGTCTTCAATACCCTAGATGTCTCTGCTGTATACTTTGAACATATAAGGTGCAATAATCTTGTAGTTTTAAGAAATTATTGCCCACATTATAATTTCAATGACTTTCTGATTATGTATTATCTCATTGCATGTCATACTAACAGAGAAAATTTTATGTTTTGTAAATATGTACACATAATAGAAGGTTAGACATTTGTTGCTGAAAATTAGTACATAATGGCAAATGATGAATTAAAAACTAATGGTGACATTACTGGAAAAATATACGAATAGCCACACATAAAGGATTTAATTCAGTTTCTTGAGACATGAAGGTCATATTTGCATGAAGAAATTGAGTTTAAGATTTTAAAATTTGATGAATATGAAAAAATTTTCTGAAACTACCACATGCCAAAGTTATGAGAAAATGAAAAGCTTCTGAAATTGCTGACAGTAAAAGGAAAGTATAGGAATGGTTTGAATTGAGATTTGTTTAATAACTCTCATCAGCATTCTAAATGTTTAGAAAAATGTATGCATATCCTAATCATATTTACAAGTCAGATGATTTCAAGGAATTGTGGTTCTCATCTGTTATTCTAGAATTTGCTAGATATTTGCAGGCAGCAAAGGAGTTTAAATTCATCCTTGGCTAGATGGAAAGTTTGTGTGTGTGTGTGTGTGTGTGTGTGTGTGTGTGTGTGTTTAAGTATAACTTATGAGGATTGACTAAGTATAGGTATTATATGTCTATCTGTATATGCATCAGTTAAGTGTGAAAAAGGCTAATGTTACTCAGATGATACAAATTTTCACCTTATAACTTCATATTCATCCCTTCCAACTTTGTACACACTCTAAAGAATAAAAAGAAAACTTGCCCCCAAAAGTATACTTATAATGAAATATTCCATCATACTCTGAATTATATAAGTAATTTTGTTTATGTGCATGAGAAAATTTTCGATTTTAGATAAAAGTTATTTCCTCAATAAAAGTGTACAACAGCAAATTTTGATTTGTAATTAAAGAGAATTATAATTCTGTATCATAACATGTTCTTAAAGGTACTCATAGCATAAATTAGTGTACATATTTAAGGATAAATGTTGTTTAGAACAAATAAATGATCTTTAGGGTATGTACAAGATGAAGCCTTGGAAATGTCAGAATAAAGTTTTATAAAAAATTAAAACTGCAGGAAAATAATTCATCTGCCATGTTTATTGATCATTCGAAACTCATGAAACAAAAGAACAAGACAAACATGACTTTGTAATTTTATGATTTTACTTCAATTTATTTTTTCAGAAAGAGTTGTTTTATTATCTAAAAACTGTACTAGGCTCAATAAGAATTATTTCTCATTTCTATAGGCATGGCAATTTGAAATTGAATTCTAATATTCTCTTTTGGTCATTCATTTTATCAAAGTTTTTATTAAGTGTGAATTTATGAGCCTTGGTATTTATATAATTGAGATATTATAGCTTGCTAAGATTTTTTTCTACCTGAATTAGCATGCATGAAAGATTTATTTTTCTCATTTGAACTGTTGACTCTTAAGTTATATGTGTTGAATTGCATTACTTTAGGGCTTTTTTGCTGTTTTGAATACTATAAAATTAACAGATATTGTTATTTTCTAAGCAATTGATTCACATTTTTCTGGTTTTCAGTAATTTCCATATGTATGTATATATACCATATATATATGGAAATGTATATATATACATATATAGAGAATATGTATATTATACACATATACATATACATAATATATACACTATATGTACATATACATATGTATACATATATGTGTATACATATACATATTCAATTAGATTCTAGTGGAATTTAAGTAATTTACCTAATAGTATCAAATGGAAAGAAAGGTAATTCTGGCTTCTTTTTATTCAATAAAGAATAATGATAGATTTTTTTGGTCCTTTGAACACACAAAAAGGGAATTGGCAAATTTAGGCTCTGAACAAAAGTTTGAGAAGAATGGGAAAGTTACTACTTTTTAAGCAAAGTATTGATTGAATTTATGCCTTTGGTAATGGTATTTTAAATATTGACTTAGTATTTAAATTAAACTGCTTATATACAGTTCTAAACAAATATTGAAGGTCTCCCTGTTTTATTTCTTAACATTATAAAACTAAACTCTATAAACTTCAATACAGTTAGCAAAAAAACAAAAGAAAAAAGAAAACAGCTATCAGTGCCAAGAGTTTTCTAAAGAAATAGAGAGATTTGTACTATTGAGAGAAAGAGAAGCTGTTCTTTCAAATGAGAAAATTATCTTTTTTTGTAAAAGTAGTTAAGACTAGAGGCATAACTGTTGACATCTTCAATTGTGGATGCAATTAGTATTCACCTCTTCTAACTCTGAAGAAACTATAGGTTCCTTTGGTAACAAGTGAATGGTAGTAATGATTCTTATCACTTAGAGTTGTGAAAGTCTTCAATAAAATTTCCATAGTTAAAGGACAATTAACAATGGGAGCAGCCAAGAGAAAAATAGCACAGAACCCAATTTAAAAGGAAATAAAGGTCTAAATAGTTTAGATGAAATATTTAGTTATCTTTTAGGAAAATTTAATGTGTCTGGATATCTGTGATCTTATTTCTATAGTTCTCCTAGTTAACAAACTGAGAATGTTTTCTTTGAACAGTGAGTTCCTTAGCTGCAATTATGTTAGCTCCCTTTCTTTAAAACACAATAAAAAGACCATAAGGAATGGCAATATTTAGAAATCTGATTTTTGATTTGTGATTTTGTTAATTGTTTACTTTATGATTGTTAATACTTTCTCAGTAGAAACTTTTTTGAGGTGGTATTTTAACACTGATTTCAAATAAAATAAGATTTGCTTAACAATGTCTGACAGAAAATAATCACCTATTCATACCAACTATTCCATTCAGCAGTTCTTATTCACTGGCAAATTTAGAAATAATTGCTTACTACCTAAGCAGTTCATAAATATGCATTAATTTTCTGAACAAACTAAGAAACTTGAGAATATTTTCTTTAAAGTGTATTTAAATGTGTCAGAATTAGTAGGAAACATTTTCTTTGCTACATAATCCTGTTTCTGTTTCCTTGGTCAAAGGTTTTGCTTTAAAATTCATCAATAGTCAAACTATCTTTAAATATTTGCACAGAAACTTGTGATAAATTGTTTTTAAGCTTAAATAATAACAGTAAAATTGTGGGTTTGATGATAAATATACAGGAGAAACTATATTATTAAAAGATTATATGAGTCATTTTTTTAGATCATAAACAAAAGAATTATAATTAATAGGAGTTGTCATGTTCCGGACTGGGAAAAGCAAAAAATACATAAAATTATAGCAGTTAGAAGAATTTATAGAAATTCAGGTGGCAATTTGGAACAATTTTTTTATTCATGTTTCTCTTTAAATTGAAATATATATACTGAGAAAAACTCCACTTTAGAACTTTATTACATTTTGTTTTCTATAGCTTAATGAATGCAAAATATATTAATTATTTAGTACAGAAGGGTTTGTAAATATCTCTAGAGAAAGTACCCCTGGTCTAATATAGCACATACCTATTTTATATATCATTGCACAAAACATCTATATATGTTCCAAGTGTTTGCATAGTGCTATTGAGCTCATTCACATTATCCCTGAGCTATGGTTACTTCAAGTGCTCTGTTAATCATACTATGTTCTTACATATTCTTGGAGAAAATCTAAATGTTATCACAAAGTCAGAGAAAAATTACACTAATGAAATTAAGTAAAAGAAATAAAATGTGCTTTTGTCAAGGTAGACCCTTAAGCTACTCTTTGGAATGGAGTGTACATGGATTATTCAGGAGAAAAGCTTTTAATTAGTCTAACTTCATAGTTTATCATATAAAGTGAAAAAACAATCAAAACAGTCCATAAAGGAAGTTTTCAGAAAGTTGTGTTCAGATGTGTTATTTGTCAGAAAAGTCCCTGCAGTTAATATAAGTGAAGTTTCAGAAGACAAACTTTCTCTTCAATTTTATTGGCATTTTTTCTAAACTTTTCTTCACTTCTTACTAGTACTTTTTCTCCTGTCGTAATATACTTCTCATATTATTAAGACTTTTAAAGGCATCAGCCTCACCTTATTCCCAAAGGCACAGCAATTTCCAAAGGCATTAGTGATAATATCATTACAGAGAAAAGGATGCAAATGTTTTGACTATCCCTACGTGTTGATTTATAGATTGCATTGATGTAATTGCTTCAATGGGCAATTGTATCTCTCTTGGAAGGTTGAATCAACCCATATTACTTCCAGTGCAATACACCAAATATTATTGATTTGAATATTGTCTCTTGAACAAAGATAATCTTTTTGAGTCTTCAAATTTAATTTATAGATTCTGTGTAAGTGACACTAAGTCAGCACTGCCATCAACTGAAAAGCAATGGGCCATGACAGCTCTGCCATTTTAAACAGGCAGTTGGGAGTGATTGACTCACTAGAGAACAGCTCATTATTTATAGTGCTATTTCTTACTGAAATGACTTGATTCTGACCTGAGTGCTTTTCATCTGCACCTGAGCAGTGTCCAATTACAGACCCCTGCTGAATTGAAAGGTAATCTCTTTTTTCATATCCCTTAATTTTATGGTTTTATTTTCTCTGACACCCTGCATGGATGTGTTGCTTTGTGTATGTGATATCCAATCTATACTGTCCCATTGACAAGTACTACTAGTACATGAACATCTTTTGATTGTATTGTTGTATTCAGATTCTAGGAAATAAAAGTAATGACTTGAATATCTATGATTATGTGAGGAAGATATTTATTACCAAATCATGAAAACTATTAAAAGAAAACTACATGAAGAAATCCATGAATTTGGTTCATGTCAGGAAAAAAATTCCAAAAATAAATTTCTATGAATTAATAGAGAATTTTTCTAACCCAAAATTTGGAAAGATTCTATTCCTACAACAAAATAAGAAGTCTTAAAGAAAATATCCCATTTTGAATTCTGTGATCTGTATATTGGGTATTCTCTACATTGTTTCTTTTTGGTTGTTGTTTTGTTTCGTTTTGTATTTTTGAGGTTATTTTGTTTTTATTTTTGGTTAATATCCTCTTACTAATGAGAACATACCATGCATGTCCTTTTGGGGCTGAGTTACCTGACTCAGGATGATATTTTCTAGTTCTATCCATTTGCCTGCAAAAAGGTCAACAGGCTGAAGAGCCCAAGTGAGGACACTTCAATCCCACTTGGGAGAGAGAAGAAAGCAATCACAAGGGGGTAAAGGGAGAAGGGATGTGGAAGTGAAAGGGCATGGGGGCAGGGCAGAGGAAGGGAACATGATCAGGTATTGGGTGGGGGAAAAGAAATGAATCCTTGAGGGCCTGTAGAAATAATGGAAACAGGCAACCTCAGGAGTTAGGGGCATGGGGGAACATGCCATAATATACCAGAGACTTGGGAGGTGAGAGACTCTCAGAATCAAAAGGATGGAGCTTACATGAAATGGCCTACAGTGGGTAGAGGGAACTTACAGAGCCCACCTGCAGCAGGAAGGCAGGGTATCAAATGAAGGAGTAGGTGGCTATCCCACAGTCTGACCCATAATTGTTGCTGTCTGAAAGAATTACAGGAATGGAAATGGAGAGGAGCCTGAGGAAAAGGAGGTCCAGTGACAGGCCCAAAGTGGGATCCAGGTCAAGGCATGGTCCCCTGACACTATTACTGAGGCTATGGAGCGCTCTCTAAAAGGGACCTATTATGACTATACTATGTAAGTCCCAACAAGCATTTGAAATAGTCAGATGCAAATATTTGCACCCAACCAATGGACAGAAGCTGCTGACCCCTGTGGCTGAATTAATGAAAGGCTGGAAGAAGCTGAGGAGGAGGGTGACCCTATAGGAAGACCAGAAGTCTCAATTAACCTGAACTCCTGAGATCTCTCAATGACTGAACCACCAACTAGGCAGCATACACCAGTTGATATGAGGCACCCAACACTTAAACAGCAGAAGACTTCTGGGATTGGGTTCAGTCAGAGAAGATGCACCTAACCCTCAAGAGACTGGGGGGCCTCAGGGAGTTCAGAGGTCTGTTGTGGAACAGGGTGGGGAGTGGAGACATCCTTGTGGAGACAGGTCAGGGAGGAGGTATGGGATGTGGAACAGTCAGTGAAAAGACCTGGAGGGGAATAAAATCTGAAGTGTAAAAACTAACTAACTAACTAAATATATAAATTTTAAGAAAAGAAGTATGTAACTGGGAAAAAAAAGAAAATATCCCTATAGAATTTTTTTTTCAGATTTCAACACCAGGAGAATGTGTCACACCCCACGATGTTATTATAGACCTAAAATAGGTATTCATTATTAGTTGGTGATTTTTAGGGCTAACCAAATGGAGCCTCACAAAATTCTGCACAATTCTTTATTGTTGAAAACCTGCAGCTAAGTATTTGAAAATAAAATTTCTTCTAAGAGACTCAGTCCACAAGATTAAAAAAAACTAAAAGACTAGATATGCAGTGTTTTTAGTAGCAAATTAGAGGTTAAGTTTAGTCTCAACAGTTGCTGTCTTTTGTATATCACACTCATTTTAAGATAAATATATTTCTATGCACTTAGAGACTTTAAGCGTAAGTAAGTTCCATAGTATATAAATATGCCTTTATAGGCCCATGACTTGGTCAGAAAATTGACTCTATTGTCAAAGATGTGCACCTTGAGTTAGGAGTTTACAGTAAGTCTTTAGGTCATCAAGGATTTGCCTTTAAAGAGCGATTTTGATTTTGCTCTTCCATGCTCTTCTTGTCATATCTATAAAACACAGGTCTTTGATGTATATGCTAACACACAACATTCACACACACAACACTAGAGATTTAAAATTAGCTATTTCCCACAGTGCAATATCATTTTTGATAACAAAGGTGAACTAAAATGTTTAGACAATAAATCATAATAAAACACTGATTACAAATAAGTGACAAGGACACTGTAAGAAAATCAGCACAGATGTGTTCATTTCTGAGTAATAACTATGAAGATCTTAACAATTTCATTTTCAAACATGTTTAATAATAAATCAAATATCTCAAGGCATACTCTGTCAAGCATAGTATTCTACCTCTTAAAACTAGCTCTTTATTAGAAGGCCAGCTCTCTAAGGCATAGTGCTCTGCCTAAAAGTATAACATGATATTTCTTTAAGAAAATTCTATAATTTCTACAGGAAATCAAATAATTTCAGTAGTATTTAGATTTAATTCATTCTATAGACCCCCTTGAAGTGATATTTTATGTTACATAAATTAAATTCACTTTTAAAGATGACTTGAAATTTTCAGTTTGCTATCTGTTCACTAAGTGGTGAGAAATTGAGAATAGAGAATATTATTAGTGCAAGCTTAAAGGAAATTGAATGGGTTTCCAATTACATGGAGAAACTGGGGAGGTGAAAGTCTAGAATCAGGAAAAATATTTGAGTAATAATTTTATTTAGATATGGTGAAACATAATAGGAATCTGTGTTTTATTTCCAAATAACCACAAAGAAAATGAAAATATGTATAATAAAACTAGGACCCCAATTAAACTGGTTGCACTGGGACTAGAAATATGTGAAATGACATAAAGAAAGCTTTAGATCAGGGTTGGAGAGATGGTTCAGCAGTTAAGAACACTGATTGCTCTTCCAGAGGTCCTGAGTTCAGTTCTAATCCCAGCAAACACACGGTGGCTCACAACCATCTGTAATGGGAAGTGGTACCATCTTCTGGTGTGTCTGAACACTGCTACAGTGTACTCATACATAAAATAAGGAAATCTTTTTTAAAAAGGAACGAACAATGCAAATGATGAAGAACAAATTTTGCCGCCTATACTTACAATTTAGCATTGCTTAAGTGATGTCAGGAACCCATTCAGTTCATGCTTACATTCCTACTAATGAAAAAAATTCAAGAACCTAATAACCAAACATGTTAGCAACAGCAAAATACATGTCACAATTCCTAATTAACTTCCTTCCTTTCCTGAATGCAAATTAGCTATATGTTATAATTCTTTAATGCCTTTTACCTATAAATAATTCACCTATGTTTTTGTATTTGAAACTAAACTTTTATATAACTTCTTATGTTAATTGAAAGATGGTTTTTAATTCAATAATAAATTTAGAAATCTATACAAAGATGTTTGTTTTTACCTAAAAGTGCTTCAGCTATAGCCATAAAACATAGAAGTTGTGAGCTACTGAAAATAAACTAGCATAGCTAGTTCATATATAGGATAAAAAAATCCATTAAAATAATGAATCTTACACATTCTCATCGACTGTTGGAAAACATATAAAGTGAACCATAACTGATATATCTTTGTATTATAAGCACTTAGGACATTATCAGATCAACAAAATAAAATACCTTGGTTGTATATAAATTTGCTGATATTAACACAAACAATTTTCTTAAGAAACAGGGACTTTCGGGGAGTGGGGGTCCAGAAAAGGGGAAATCATTTGAAATGTAAATAAATATATCAATAAATTAAAAAAAAGAAACAGCACAGGTGATCAAACATATATTTTCCACAGTTACTTCTCCGTGTTGGATTTATCTATAGAGTTTTCAAAGAACCAGTGGTGAAAGGGAAACTCCCAAATTTCATAAATAGTTTGATGCTATTTTGAGAATGTCAGTTTTAATCATTGACAATCTCTACATGATTTTATCAGGAGTTTTAAAATCTTGTTATATCTCTAAATGAAATAGTGAGAAAAGCATGTCACATTTTTGTAATAATTTCTCACATCAATTAGCTGACCCTGATGGAAGACTGAAGATCTAGAACATATCCAACCACTCAGTGATAAGTAAGTATAGGAAGTTCTTTAAAATTATTACATCAAAATAGTTAATATCTAGTAGTAATTTGTGTATTTACTTTCTTGGTAGGTTAACAGGTTTTATTAAAGTATGCAAAATCATTTTTATAGGGCTTTAACTTATTTTTATTGTTTAAATTAAATCTATTATTCTAAATGGAAGTAGAAGAATATTTAGAGAAAAAGGCATACCAGTTGGCAAAATGAATTACTATTAATTCTAATCTCCTATATGGAAATATTTCAAAAGAGCTGGTAAAATCAGTTTATATGATATTTTTTAAGTTTTGATTAATGTTGTAAGATGAACTCATGTTACCTCAACTGAGACATGCTAGAGATATAGGAAAAATTTAAGAGGATATGGAAAGAAAAATGTCCCATTGCTATCACCAACTGAAACTTTTCTTGATTACTGAGACAAAGCTTTTGGCACGACTGACCATTAAATGACCTATACAGACACTCTACACAAAACATATTCTTCCTTACTAAAAATATTACAAACAAGGTTATTCAAACCTCTGTATATCCATGCTAGGGATGAAAAATACCTCATGACCCCTTTGGGTGACATATGTACAGCAAAATTCCTTTGATTACTTTGCATTCATTTGATGCATATTGTTGTTATGATATCTTCTTCTCCTCACAGTATTCTTGTAAATTGTTTTTGAATATTATTTATAAAACATTCCTCTGATAAAACACGAGTAGTGACAGTTTTCCCACATCTCCAATTCTTTATAGATTTCTCCCTTTAAAGATTATATCTCTCAAAGCTCCCTAATCACATCTCCTACTGCAGCAACATTTCAGGAGTTTCTTTTCTTTTACACCTAATTCTGTTCAAGTTTATTGGCTACATTTGGCTAATTATGATTTTCTAACTCATTTACTTACTCATATTGAATCTAACTTGCCCTGATATTAAGGCAACATCAAGGCAGTACACCTCAGAAGTTTTGAAAGGACACTCATATGACAGCCTGAAACTTCACATTGCATTCCTGAATACTGGTAAGAAACTACATGGCATAAAATGGATTTCTATGCTCTTTCTAGGCTATACTACAATATTTCTACACATTTTGTATCATGTTTGCACAATATGAAAAGTAGAGATTTTTAGAAACACTAGATAACTAAACTCATCC
Source organism: Apodemus sylvaticus (assembly GCF_947179515.1). Classification (NCBI taxonomy): domain Eukaryota; kingdom Metazoa; phylum Chordata; class Mammalia; order Rodentia; family Muridae; genus Apodemus; species Apodemus sylvaticus. Next base: position 80,004,673 of record NC_067495.1, on the reverse strand, counting down.
AACCTAACTCTGTCAAAATTTAACTCATCCAACACTGTATAACATACATCAAGTATATATAAAGTAATAAGCAGAAATTGTCAGACCACATAGATAAATGTGACTAAGAAACAAGTGGCATTTTCTTAACTCCTTTAAACAATTATTTTGAATAAAGTTTTTCTATTGAGTCTAGTGTGACACTGAATTAGACAATCTTCCCAAGTAATAGAAGCTCATACCACCTTATCTAGCTCTTCTCTTTCTGTTTATGTTATGATTGTTGTTATTTGGTTTTTTTTGTTTTGTTTGTTTGCTTTTTTATTTTGAGGGCAGAAAGAAACAAAGAGTCAACAAACTTGTTCATGAATAACAGCCTGAACTTTTGGTAGAGCTAAAAAAAACTGTCATTAATATACTACAATACATTATATCTCATGTCATCCAAAGTTTCAATGGCAAGTACATCTACAGTAAACAAAGTACAAGTACTGGATTTTTGTTTGTTTCTTTGTTAATTTGTTGCTTGCTGTTTTTGTTTTGTTTTTGTCATTTTTACCTGAATCAAAAGCAGAACTACATGAAAAAAAGATTTTACATGTTATAAGGTATCTAGAATTCAATTATTTCCAGAAGGCCGGTAAGTTTAAAAAGAAAAAAAAAAGCAGAATATTTTGCAAGGTAGGGAATTATTATTACTCAAACTTTTTATGATAGGCAGAATTGTAAAATGCCTAATTTTCACACAGTCATCTATTCTAGTTTGGGGTTTTGTGGATTTGGTAGGACTCTAATTATATTACTTTAAATGGTAATCAGAATTGAGCTGATACAATTACCTTACTATTCAGTTGTCTCAGCACTCATGAAAAAAGATTATTTTGGAGGGCTTAAGTTGTAGTATGAGATTTTAGAAGCAACATTTTTCTCTGTCTTTAAGGAGCTTTCTGAGAAATTTGGAAGAGTGAGTGAATCCAAAATGCACCAAGTGTCTGAGAACCAAAGAGCTGATAATAATTTTTAGAAACTAAGGGTGGCTCCTGGCCAACATCAAGCAGGAAAGTTGTGAATAACATGAACTTTGCCCCTACATATAAAAGGGAATGTACTTAACACCCCTTGTACATAATATCTGTATTGACACACACACACACATATATATATTAATATATAGCATATTTAAATAGTATTACATTTGTAATACTCTAAACAAATAATCCATGCAATTCTGCCTGGATTTCTAGCCTAGCAACCTGAAAACAATAGACTTTTATGCTGGAATGTTAATGCAATTTCATGAGAAATTTATGAAACTGAATGCTACCTTTTACTTTTTATATATAAAGGAGTTAATCCACACACAAAATGACACTCATCACTCTATATCTTGCCTGGTACATGTGTGTTATATTTCTTTACTAAAAATCATCTATGAATGCCACAACACTAAATATTTTCACTAGTAAAGCACTTATAAAGTTCAACAAATTGGCACGAAAATAAGACATCAATTACTGAATTATTGACTGGACTAATGCTGAAATTATTGTTCTCCAGCTTCATTCCCTAATTAATTGAAACCACTTTCCTCTTTTACTTGGCAGTAATAAACTCATTAGACTTCCCATATTAATATGTCCAGAATCTCTGGGTGTCTATAATAGATTTTCTAGACATATATTCAATTAATTATTTTTAAAACAACCTCTAGAGATAAGGTTAATTTTTCTCACTTAGCTAGATTTATTACTTCAGATTGAGTGAAAGTCCCTTTATGTGTACAAATTTGAGAAGTACATATAAAATCAACCTAAACAAGATTTTAAAATAAATCACATAATGTTAATGAAGTTTTAATAATCCTATTAGGAAAGAGACAAAACTACTGACATAATTCTAGAGTATGTCCTTTGCTTCAGATAAAACATATTGTTTTAAGTGGCTTGTCAAGCAAAAGAAGGGTGTCAAATTATAGTAGTAGAAACTTTAAAATATAAATAGGCCTCCACACATAACATGAGACATGCACACATTAACACATACCTGTTTATATAGATTTCTTTCTTTCTTTCTTTCTTTTTTTTTTTTTTTTTTTTTTTTTTGGTTTTTTTGAGACAGGGTTTCTCTGTGTAGCCCTGGCTGTTCTGGAACTCACTCTGTAGACCAGGCTGACCTCGAACTCTAAAATCCGCCTGCCTCTGCCTCCCAAGTGCTGGGATTAAAGGCATATTCCACCACCGCCCAGCTAGTTTTCTTGCTATTGTCAGTATTTAAGTACAGGAGAATTAAAAAATATTAAGGATTCATCTTAGTGTCTCAGCAAAGATCAAGTTAGGTACATGTTAAGAATATTTACTAATCTCATGGGTCTTGCTTCTGATTTTCTGCCTTCATTATTATATTTTGGAGGTAAATCCAAAAGGTTACATTTATTTACACTAAGATTTTTTTCTTCTTAATTGTAAGAATTACATACCTAGATAATTCCAATTCTAATAACTAGGGGATTATAATACTAATTTTAAGGATGTCTAAAATAATAATATATAACATTTAAATAGAACATAAAGTTTTGAATCCATATTTCTTGAGCCTGATTAATGTCAAAGTGAATAAATAGCTCAGGTTCCCAAGTAATTGTTAAGTATTAAATATCTTTTGTAATGAACCATAATATAAGAGAATTGGAACTCTTAAAAAAATTCAAATGCTGATTCATAAAAAAATCTTTTTTTATTTTTATCTGTAGTTCAATAATGTATATGTATATATAATGATGCATTTTATATGAATATACTGATGACATTAGCTGGCAATACTGATCTATAACTTACATTTTGGTGAATCGTGTAGGAATTTGTTTGGATGCACATGTGTCTCATCATTGTGGAGAATAGAATGCCTTATATAATTGATCCTCCATGTTATTTTTCTGTAAGTCCGTTTCTGAAGTTCACTGATTGTCTTTACTAGCTAGTCTCAAGCTTCAAGGAACTTCCTGTCTCCCTATCTCTGGCACTGGGATTGTGGACATTGTCACCTCAATCTATATTTTCTATTCTTTTCTTTTTTTATTCTTTCTATTTTCAACATTTAATGTTGTAGTCAGCATTCAAAGTAAGATATACACACTTAAACTGGAAGAACTTTATTGAGTTGTTACTTCCAGTCACATTAACCTCACTTCATTCAGATGGTTATTTTGTTTCAGTGAAAATTTAAAATCCATGATTTTGATTTTGATATTCATTAGCATTTATACTAACTTCCCAATTTTAAGGTATGGTTTTAAGCATATTACCTTGTAAAAAAATCTAGTCTTAAAAAATATTACTATTTTTCTCAACATGGAAGAACTGTCAGAACCTCCTATGGAGATTATAATTCGTCAAGATATAGATCATCTGTGAAAAAGAGAGAAGAAAATTAGGTAATTTAATGAAAATAGTAAGATGGGGACATCAACACATTTAAAACTGAAAAGAAAAAAAAAGAAAAGAAAAAAGTCATAATGAGACCCAAAAATCATAGAACTTCAAAAAGAGTAAATAACGGTGACTCCTAAGGTCTAGAGATAATAAAACAATTATAATTGGATTTAATGGATAATGTGAGGAATGTGTTTGGTAAATTACCAGAAATATGTAAGGAAGATGTTTCAAATGTAAATACAATTTTCTGTAGTCTGTGATTTTATTTCACAATATTATTAGTAACGTAGCCTTAATATTTTTAAATTGATCTCAAAAATGTCAGGACACACAAAATTTATCTGCCACTGGTCAACTTTATTTTCTTTTCCATTTCACCATATCATGTTTAATATTGTCTATGAATCTTTCCTAGTTAACTCTAGCTCATAGTGACTTTTCTTTTCTGACATAAAATGGGAATTTTCACAGGCCTATTCTATTTATTGTGGGGACTTATAGAGTTTAAGAAACAGCAATTTGTTTGGTGTTCTGCAACCACTTTTAAATTGCTTAATTTTAGTCAAAGAAGTTAACTGAATGATATGTATGTTTCAGTACATTAAATATACTGCCATTATACATAATATGCAAGTTTAAAATATACAATTTTTCTCATAAAACATCTGATTAAAATAAATACAGAAGATGCATATTGAACTTTTAAAAATTTTCTTAGTTCCATCACTGCATCTTTATTTTTTTTTGTAGTACTATGTTAGGTATGTAACCTAGACACTAGCAACTACTAGGAAAGTACTATAAACCTGAGCTACATATCTAGCCCTTGCATATTTAACAATTCATTTTTTTGGTTTTTAATATGAGATAGGAATAAAGAAGGTTTAAGAGAGAAATAACTTTCCATATTTGAGATGATAGATCTTAAACATTTTCAGACTATATCTAGGTCATTTATAGTTATTGATAATAAACAAAGTGAATTTTAACCATGTTAAATCTATAAGCCCTTATATTAGTACTTATGTTGAAACATATTTTTAAGTGAATTTATTTAATAAGACAACTTCAAACAGGTTGTTTTAAATGTTTATTAAGATGGCTACATGCTAAGAAGTTGTCTGCTTCAGGCAAATGAATTTCAGATGTCACTAGGATCAATAAAATATGCATAAAATATCCAAAGAAAATCAGAAAAAATCTTGGTTTAAATGTATTTAAGATTATCAATTATAAGATACTAATATAAACAAAATAAAGGTTTTTTTAAAATTCAGAATTAAAAGTTTAAAACTGTTTATATTAAAATATTGAAAGGTACATCCACAGGCCCAAAGTGGGATCCAGCTCAAGGGGAGGTCCCAAGCCCTGACACTATTACTGAGGCTATGGAGCACTCACAAAAATGGACATTGGATGAGTGTACTCTGGAAGACCCAAAAAGCAGCTGAAAGAGACAAATGCAAATATTTACACCCAGCCAATGGACAGAAGCTGCTGACCACTGTGATTGAATTAGGGGAAAGCTCGAAGAAGCTGAGGAGGAGGGTGATTCTATACAAGGACCAGCAGTCTCAGTTAATCTGGACCCCCGAGATCTCTCAAACACTGGACCACCAACCAGGCCGCATACACCAGCTGATATGAGGCCCCCAACACATGTACAGCAGAGGACTGCCAGGTCTGGGTTTAGTCAGAGAAGATGTACCTAACCCTCAAGAGAATGGAGGTGGCAGGGAGTTTAGAGGTCAAGCAGGGTGGGGGATAGGGCCATCCTCATGGAGACAGGGGGTTGGGGAATACGTATGGGATGTAGAAAAGTCAGAGGTAGGACAGGGAGGAGCATAAAATCTAGAGTGTAAATTAATAAATAAAATGAAGAAAGAAAAATATTAAAATGATATGTTAATCTGGGAATAAACGGAGATTTGTGACTGTAATTATAGCATTTGGCAGGGTGGATCAGGAGTGTGAGTGTATAACTAACCTGAACTACATAGTGACACCCTGTTCAAAAAAAATTAGTAAATCAGATTTACTAGATAGAACAAGATTTACTATAATAGACCAAGTTTTCCTTATCTAAATGGCCAACCAATTAGCACCCTAACTTGAGCCCATTTTATGACCAAACACCAATCCCTGACAATATAATGATAATTATATAATGATAATATAATGTATGCTTGCAGACAGGGGTCTAGCATGACTGTCCCCTGAGAGACTCCACCCAGATGCTGACTCAGCCAGATGCCAACACCCACAGCCAAACTGTGGATGGATTTTGGGGACTCTTATGGAAGAGTTGAGGGAAGGATTTCACACACTGAAGGGGATAGGAATTCCATAGGAAGACCAACAGGGTCAACTAACCTGGACCCTTGGAGCTCTCAGAAACTGAGCCACCAACAAAATAACATTTGCTGGCTGGACCTAGACCTTTCTGTATATATGTAATGGATGTGCACCTTGGTCTTTATGTGGATCCTGGGTGGGTGAAGTATCCCCAAAACTGTTGCCTGTATATAGGATATGTTCTTTTAGTTGGACTGTCTACACTGCAAGAGGAAGTGTCTAGCCTTGAAGAGATTTGAAGTGCCAGAGTGGAGGGATATCTAGGGGAACTCTATTCCCTTAGAGGAGAAGGGGACTGGGATTAGAGAAGGATTGTGGGAGATGGAGACTGGGAGGAAGACAGTGAGCAGGATATTAAGTAAGTAAATAAATAAATAAATAAATAAATATCAAAAATACTTAAGAAAATAAAAGTAATTTTCACATAATTTATGTCAATATATGGAGAAAACAAAGCAAAATATCATTTACCATATATTTAGCACTATAGATAGCAACTTGAATTCTTTGAGTATGTCAACAAAGGCACTGAAGTTATATGCTAGTCAACAATTAGAGGACATGCATTCATCAACGAAGGTTAGCCAAATTTGGTCAAAATACAAGACATGTCATTTACCAGTTGCCGGAGTCAAATCACTGAAACTTGAAATGTAGTATCAAAGTTTATTTTTTGACTTAGTGATCAATGCTAATATTTGCATACCTGGCAGTTAGGTGGGTTACCTAATGTGTCTGACAAAGCAAAGGAAAAATGTAAACAACTGTTACAAACAAATTACATTTTATGCAATATCTCAATTTTTCCAAAACTTTATGAATTTGGCAGATTATAGCCTTTTTTTATGGACAGCAAATATAACGGTCAGTAATCTCAAGTAGTTTTATGCATGACAGTGATTAGCAGCAAATGTTCAGTAACACTTGGTTCTAACTCATGTCCTCTGATTCTGAAGCTCATTCACTTCCTGATGCCATAAAAGTGCCTGGTAGGGAATAGGAACACAACATCTCTACCCTCTCTTCATTGGAGACAAGTTACTATAGTTATCAATTCCAAACAATAATTTTACTTGGTACTGAATGTTACTTCAGCTTCCTTAACTCTCATTTAAATTAATTTAAGTCCATGTTTATGAGTTATTATAAAAATAATATAAATTGATTTCATTGATTTAACTGTACATGTCAGAAACATAGCTGTTTTATATCCTTCCTGATATGATGAGAATTTTGTAATTTTGGAACTTTCATAAAATATTAATTAGATATTTCTAATCAATTCCTTATCATTTCCAGTGCTTTCAAAGAAAGAAAAGAAAGAGCATTTAAATACTTATTTAGTTACACTGAAATGATAATGATTAATTATATAGAATTGACATTTTAAGTTTTGTTTAAATATATGTCCATTGAATGTTCTAAACAGCCTTCTGTATTTAAACACAAAGCAGTAGAATTACAAAAATTCTGAGTGACCGCTCAAAATAACCCCAGGTGTACAAAGTAGATAAGCTAATCCATAAACAAAGTCTACCTAGCTAGAACTGATAACCTCTTTTTTTAGTTTTATTATTATTTCATAGCATTTCATTTTTATTCCAGACACAAACATTACAACAGTCCTAGTTCATCATGCTATACTTCCCAGAGTACCTTGAACTGTCCCTTTGAAGATGCATAATTTCTTCCTGATTGAGTCATTTCTTTTTTTATATATATAATCTAGTGCAGTAGAGGCACCTGTTGTATGTTACCTAAATGGTCTTCTTAGGTCATTAATAATGCTTCTTACAAAGATGCTGAAATTTTAAGTTTGGGAACCAATTATATTATAAAATATAAAATTATAGTTTATCTTGGAAATTATTAACATTAATGTTTTATTTAATACATATGATTTCAATGTTTGAATTAAGATAATTCTGAAATCAAATGGTTCTTTAATTTGTGTTGTGTAAAAAAAAACTTACTATTTTAAAATTTCTAAAGTAAAAAAAATAAGTTCTACTTGAATTTAGGAGTTATTACTATATAAAAATTTGGTGACTTGTTTGATTTACATTTCTTATTATTACAAGTATGTCTCAGCTATATTGAATAAACTAAATCATATCTTTTTCAAACATTACCTCTTGTCAAATTCTGGTCATTCAAAGCATTGTGCTTTGCAATGTGTAAAGTATGATTATGTTTTGAATTTCAGCTTGAAATGGTTAATGACTTATAAAAAACACTAAAAATGAAACGGAGAGTAAATGATTGGAAAAGACTTTTTGACTTTAAATCAATACATTTGGCAGGCACTGATCATGGAAAGAGAAAAAGTGTGAATTTGATTTTGACCAAGACCTTATTCTAGCACTTACTAACTGTACAGTGACTCTGAGATAATAAATTAACATATGTAAGGTACTAAGTACATTAATTTTCATAAAAAAGGTTACACAATGGTATACTACTCGGCTATTAAGAATGAGGACATCCTGAGTTTTGCAAGCAAATGAATGGAACTAGAAAATATCATCCTGAGTGAGGTAACCCAGACCCAAAATGACATGCATGGTATGTAGTCACTAATAAGTGGATGTTAGCCAAAGAAAGAAAAGTACAGGATACTCAAGATAAATCCACAAAACTTAAAAAGTTCAATAAGCTGGAGGGCCCAAGTGAGGATGTCTCAGTTCCACTAGGAAGGGAGAAGAATGCAATCACAGGTGGGGAGGGAGGGAGGGACCTGGTAAGAAAAGTGGACAGTGGAGGGAGTGGAAGAGAAATGGATTGAAGCCCTGAGGGCCAGCAGAAAGAAAGGAAACAGGCAACCTGGTGAGGCAGGAGGATGGGGGAATCCTCTAGAATGCACCAAAGACATGGGAGTTGAGAGACTCAGGACTCAAAGAGACGAACCTTAGATGAAATGTCTGACAGTAGGAAGAGGGAACTTAATAGAGCCCACATCCAGCAGGAAGACAGGGAATTCAGTGAGGGAGGGGGTTGCCATCCCATAGTCAAAATTCTGATCCATAATTGTTCCTGTCTAATAGAACTGCAGGGATGGAAATGGAGAAGAGCCTGAGGAAAAGACGATCCAGTGACAGGCCCATAGTGGAATCCAGCTCAAGGTGAGGCTCCAAGGCCTGACAATATTACTGAGGCTATGGAGCACTGACAATAAGGGACCAAGCATGACTTCCCACCGAAAGACCCAGCAAGTAGCTGAAAGAGTCAGATGCAGATATTTGTATCCAACCAATGGACAAAAGCTGGTGAAACCTAAGGTTGAATTAGGGAAAAGCTGGAAGAAGCTGAGGAGGAGAGCTGCCCTGTCTGAGGACCAGCAGTCTCAACCAACCATGACTCCAGAGATCACTCAGACACTGGGCCACCAACTAGGCAACATACACTAGCTGACATGAGTCCCTCAACACATAAACAGCAGAGGACTGCAGGGTGCGGGTTCAGTCAGAGAAGATGCACTGAACACTCAAGGGATTGGAGGCCCCAGGTAGTTAAGAGGTCTGGTGGGGTGAAGAGTGGCTGATGGGAACATCCTCATGGAGACAGATCTCAGAGGAGATATGGGATGTGGAACAGTCAGAGAGTGGACCGGGAGGGGAATAAAATCTACAGTGTAAATAAATAAATAAATAAATAAATAAAAGATTAAAAAAGAGGTACTTAATGAAACACTAGTTTTTTCATCCAGGCCCTGATATCATTTTTATATAGTGAACTATATTTCTATAAAGATAGTAAAGTTCCATTCCTTGTTAGAAATCAATGTTGATCACGGATATAAACATTATGTTTAAAGTGGGAAGGGGTGTGTGGGAGGACAGGGGAAGAGAAGGGGGCTTACGGGACTTTTGGGGAGTGGAGGGCTAGAAAAGGGGAAATCATTTGAAATGTAAATAAAAAGTTATATCGAATAAAACAAACAAACAAACAAACAAAAAAGGCCTATAATTTGATATATATATTGGTCAATATAAAACAGCCAGAAGGCTAGAAAGCATTCTAAAAATTATTCAAGAAAAATAATTCTCTAAATTTAAACAAAAATATATTTTTAGGAGAATATAATAATTCTCTATGTGCTTTTGTTTTTTAAATGAGAAGTAATTTTATGTTCTTACCGGCATTATGTTTATATATGTGTATATATATATATTTATACATATATGATTAGATATAAAACATTACTTTCCGGTGACACAATGACACATCTTTTCTGAATGGCTTCCCATACCTCTTTATACAGAGATTAGATGCATATCGATAAATCAGGATGTTTTTATTTGATAACAGGTGAGTACAATTTATAAATACTATATAAAATAAAAATAAAAATATATGAAAAATATTTTTCTAGAGTTAATAAAGTACAGTGTCAGAAGAGCTTTCCTAAAGTAATGTTTAAAATGATATCCTAGACTAAATCATCTTTACAAACTATTTTCATTTTATTTTTTTTTATTTTTTTATTCAATATAATTTATTTACATTTCAAATGATTTCCCCTTTTCTAGCCCCCCCACTCCCCGATAGTCCTTTCTCTTCCCCTGTCCTCCCTCCCACCCCTTCCCACTTCCCCGTTCTGGTTTTGCCGAATACTGTTTCACTGAGTCTTTCCAGAACCAGGGGCCACTCCTCCTTTCTTCTTGTATCTCATTTGATGGGTGGATTATGTTTTGGGTATTCCAGTTTTCTAGGTTAATAACCACTTATTAGTGAGTGCATACCATGATTCACCTTTTGAGTCTGGGTTACCTCACTTAGTATGATGTTCTCTAGCTCCATCCATTTGCCTAAGAATTTCATGAATTCATTGTTTCTAATGGCTGAATGGTACTCCATTGTGTAGATATACCACATTTTTTGCATCCACTCTTCTGTTGAGGGATACCTGGGTTCTTTCCAGCATCTGGCAATTATATATAGGGCTGCTATGAACATAGTAGAGCATGTATCCTTATTACATGGTGGGGAATCCTCTGGATATATGCCCAGGAGTGGTATAGCAGGATCTTCTGGAAGTGAGGTGCCCAGTTTTCAGAGGAACCGCCAGACTCATTTCCAGAGTGGTTGTACCAGTTTGCAACCCCACCAGCAGTGGAGGAGTGTTCCTCTTTCTCCACACCCTCTCCAACACCTGCTGTCTCCTGAATTTTTAATCTTAGCCATTCTGACTGGTGTAAGATGAAATCTTAGGGTTGTTTTGATTTGCATTTCCCTAATGACTAATGAAGTTGAGCATTTTTTAAGATGCTTCTCTATTTTCATTTTTTAAAGTATGTTGTGGTTTATAATTGAAAAGAGTTAAATGATCGTTATGCTTTTGTGAAAGAATACAGTGTGATCTACATGTTTGGGTTTTCGTTGTGTTTTAGTTTTTATTTTCCATTGATACACAGATAGCAATTTTCATCATATTCTCTTGAATATTTAAATATTTGTAGATTTCTTAATCCACAAATCTCTATAGTAACATTAATGAGCATATAAAATTAGTATAGTTGCCCAGCAGAACTGTCACAAACTAAATCAATTATCCAAATATATATGGAAAATTGGCAGATTTATAAGAACTTCAAGGTTAATTGCATGGTTAGGGAAATGAAATAGTAGAGTCAAAAACAGCTGATTCATTGGGTGTTTGGAAATAGGACACACCTGTAGATATTGTTAAGAATACAAATTTCTTGAAAAACACAGTGAAATCATATTTTTTTGCATGTAAGAAACATATAAAATTTTCCATCATAGAGTTTGGATTTATAATACAGAGAAAACATCCAATTTACACTGTAAAAAATGATTGTATAAATGAAAAGTAGCAAGTGATATAACCTGTTTTTTTTTAATGAGTAACTTATGGAGAAAATAAGAAAAAGAATGACTTAAGAGACACCTGTAAATGGATTTTAGAGATAAGACCTCTATTTGTGTTTTCTGAGAAGTATTTCTCTCTATAAGGCTGCTCGTTGAACTGGTATTGTTGAGTGCCTGTTCATGCACATAACACTGCAAAGGAGTTCTTTATATGCAAGCACACACACACACACACACACACACACACATACACACACACTTATTGTAGGAAAACCTGACATTGTATTTTGTAAATTTTTTTAAACCCTGCTCTATTTTGGCATTTGCTTTAATGGAAACAAAATATGATTGTGTTGTCTCAATTTTTTAACACACTTTCTGCTAGATGAACTTAGGTCATGGCAGTGGGTACTTAAAAATAGTAGCAGCCACAGTATATCCTCCATTGTAAGAATTATTATGCTAAAATATTTTAGAATTTGTTATAACCTTAATAAAGTGATTAGCTTCTCCTTGCAACAAGTACTTCAATAATATAAGAAATTAGTTATTGAAATGCAGAAAAATGTATTAACAAATATTTCATTCAGGACAGATTACAGTAAGGTTAGGCTCTGAAATTGCATCAAATATAGTGGTATATTAGTATCTAAAAGTATAACAGGTAAAGGGACATCTATCATACTTATTCAAATATATTCATGCAAAGTCTGTTTATTCATCTTAAATCACAATTACAAATACAAACTAAAACTTGGAAATCCTCATTTATTTTAAAGTCTAAACTTGTATCATACATTTTCACCTCTACTGCCATTTTCAGTACTTAGTCCATGAAGAAGATGCAAATGATGATTAAACATATATATTGTACAGTGAGAAAAATAGTGATATCCTCATAAATATTCCTAAAATATATGGATATAATTCATGCTAAAATGTTAAAAATGACCAAGGGCATATATATATATATATGAAGGGATGTATGATGACAAATCTATTCTACAATCTCTTAAACAAAGTATATATTAAACCAAGAAGACTAGAGACACATGAAATTGGTAATATTATGCACAGAGCTACATTTCTTGTTTTCATTGCATTAGACTGTGAATGACATGAATAGGAGTAATAGTGCTAAAGGAAATATGCAGGTTTAATCATACCAGTGGAACTGAAGATAGATATTATTAAAGGTAAATTTAGCTTTGTTTTCACGAGAGAAGTGGAGCTAAAATTTTAGGTATCAAAATAACTGTTTATTCTCACAACTGTAATATTATCAGTTCTTTAATATTTAAGAAGGGAGGGATCCTTCATAGAGAGTAGCAATATGGTACTTTAAATTCAAGTAACATGAAAGAAAGGGGAAAAAACACAGATTAGCTCATATTCAGAAACTATTAAATAAAACAGTAGTTTTACTAAACATATGGTGATAAAATGGTAAGCTACAAATGAAACAGTATGATCTTATTTTAGGACTGTGGCACAACAGTCTAGACAGACATTAATATTCTGAAAGCATATACATTGTTTGTGTGACAAGGTATCCTAGTTGAATGGAAAGTTAATATATGTGTCATCATAAACAACAATTCATTTACAAATGAAAAACTAAAACAGTATTATCTAGGACATGAAACGCACAAGTAATAATTTTGAGAACTCATAGAAATAAATAATTTGGCTTTGCTTACTAGGAGAATTTTGTCAAGAAGTATATGGATTTCTTCATAACTAAGAAATATTTTTCTCCAAGTCTTGGTATTTTTACTTAAGGAAGATTAGTTTCATGGAAGAGGTAATTATCATGAGAGTATATTACATTATCATATGATCAGTTTAATCCTACATTTATAAAATAAATACTATGCACAATAAATAAAATCTTTAGTATGTACAAAACACATCTATATATAGGTTATAATAAATGAATTGATTCTTTGTTATCCTTGCATAGAAGCCATGATAAGTTCTCTGTAACATTCCAATTTATGTGCACAAATTACAGTGATTTTATACCTGTAAAATGACTACTTTTCAAACTTAATGAAATGTTGATCTAGTAAGGTATAATGAAATTCCGGCTTTAATATGAAATAAAGACAAATAATTAAATTTATTTATGTCTAATTTCAACAAATATTAAAACAAATGTTTATTACATAAAAATAAAAATAAAAATATATGGCTACAATTGTACCTAAAAGCTCACTACTAATTATAAATGCCATATTGAGTCACAGACTTCATATGCAGATGCATATAATTCATCAAAAAATGCACAATAGTTCATTTTCAAAACCTGAATTTTATAAAAATATATTATTATAGCAGCTTTGAATATATTTGAAACCTAAACAATATTAAATAAAAAATTCATCTTGGTGAAATCCACAATGACAGATCTATTCTCCAGAAAAACATATAAGAAGTGTTTAGAAAAAGTGACTCGTGTGTGAATGTCCAGGGGAATTGTGACTTGAGTTGAAATGTCTAATGGAAATGGGTGGGAATGTCTAAATAGAAAATGACACAGGAGTATTTATGTGTTGAGATTAAAATATTAATAATTGTTCAAAACTATGGTTAAATTAATCTAAATAAAACTTTTAAAAGTTTCCTTTAAGGGAATCCACTTTTATTTTCAATGTGGCTAAGGTAGCTAATACAGGAAAATAAAAAAATAAGATAAGCATAATAGATATTGATATTGTTTTGTAAGTTAAATATTTCAATATGGAGTACAAAGATAAATTTAGTAATGCAATTTCTAGAATGCTTTGCTTTAAAAAATAAACACATTTTACACTTTCAATTTTGATTTACCCAATTTGGATTTTTATCAAAATAGACTTTGATGTGTTTATAGTGTAGAAAATATGCTGTATTTCAACTCATCAAATAACCTTCTTAGGTTTTAGATATTAATTGCAAAATCTCTTTTATGTATGTAAACCACATCTTTATACTTCATTTTCTACCATTCTTGTTATAATAATTACAATGAAAACATAAACACCATTAAAAATACAACACTGAAAATAAAACAATAGCATTAATAAAGGGGGTTAAAATGATCTTAGACCTTATAGAGAAAAGACCTATTAATAATGACAGCTAACTTAAAAGTAACACCAAATCAAATAGTTAAGAAAACAATGCTGCATATATTTTTGTCCTCTGCAGCTTTTATGGAAAATTACTATCAGGGCTTTGCATTTTGTTCTCAAATGTGAAAAAAAAAAACATAAAAACCTGATAGTTGAAGGATAGTTAATGGTCAAAAGTACAATGTGTTTTCATGTAAGGTACTTTAAAACACTGGTAAATTTCATTCATTATTGGGTTACAGGAATAAAAATTTTTTGTACAAAAACCTAGAAATAGATCAATTTAGTAATTCTTTTGTCAAAGAAGCAATGTTCTCAGTGCCATGACTATAAAATTAATGCCTCTATTATGATCTTGCAGGACAACACTCAAAGCCATTGAGAAATCTTTTTTAAAAAAACATTTGTATTTTCTATATTCTTTGTTTACA
Organism: Apodemus sylvaticus; assembly: GCF_947179515.1. Classification (NCBI taxonomy): domain Eukaryota; kingdom Metazoa; phylum Chordata; class Mammalia; order Rodentia; family Muridae; genus Apodemus; species Apodemus sylvaticus. The sequence continues at coordinate 79,989,529 of NC_067495.1, read as the reverse complement.
TTTCAAATGATTTCCCCTTTCCCGGATCCCCCCTCCCCATATATGCCATAAACCTTCTTCTCTCCATCCATTCTCCAATCACCTCCCTCTTTTATCTCTGTCTTTATATTCCTCTCCAATGCTAGATCAATCCTTTCCAGGATCAGGACCCTCTCCATACTTCTTCATGGGAGTCATTTGTTATGTGATTTGTGCCTTGGGTAGTCAGGACTTCTGGGCTGATTAATATCCACTTATCGGAGATTTCATTCCATGTGTATTCTTTTGTGATTGGGTTACCTCACTTAGGATGATATTTTCCAGATCAAGCCATTTGCCTAAAAATTTTGTGAATTCATTGTTTCTAATTGCTGAGTAGTATTCCATTGTGTAAATATACCCCATTTTCTGTATCCATTCCTCCTTTGAGGGACATCTGGGTTCTTTCCAGCTTCTGGCTATTATAAATAAGGCTGCTATGAACATAATGGAGCATGTGTCTTTATTGCGTGCTGGGGAATCCTTTGGGTATATGCCCAGGAGAGAACTTCAGGCCAATTTCCCTTATGAATGCAAAATACTTAATAAAACTCTTGCCAACCGAATCCAAGAACATATCAAAACAATCATCCACCATGATCAAGTAGACTTCATCCCAGAAATGCAGGGATGGTTCAATATAAGGAAATACATCAATGCTATCCACTACATAAAGAAACTCAAAAAAAAAAAACATATGATCATCTCATTAGATGCAGAAAAAGCATTTGACAAAATTCAGCATCCTTTCATGCTAAAAGTCTTGGAAAGAACAGGAATTCAAGGCCCATACCTAAACATCATTAAAGCACTATATAGCAAACCGGTAGCCAACATCAAACTAAATGGAGAGAAACTTGAAGCAATCCCACTAAAATCAGGGACTAGACAAGGCTGTCCTCTCTCTCCATATCTTTTCAATATAGTACTTGAATTTCTAGCTAGAGCAATTAGACAACATAAGGAGGTCAAGGGGTTACAGATTGGAAAGGAAGAAGTCAAATTATCACTATTTGCAGATGACATAATAGTCTACTTAAGTGACCCGAAAACCTCCACCAGAGAACTCCTACAGCTGATATACATCTTCAGAAAAGTGGCTGGTTATAAAATCAACTCAAGCAAATCAGTCTTGGTGTGACTCTAACCAAACAAGTGAAAGATCTATACGACAAGAACTTCAGGTCTCTGAAGAAGGAAATTGAAGAAGACCTCAGAAAATGGAATAATATGCCATGTTCTTGGATCGGCAGGATTAACATAGTTAAAATGACCATCATGCCAAAAGCGATCTACAGATTCAATGCAATACCCATCAACATCCCAACTCAGTTCTTCACAGAGTTAGAAAAAGCAATTCTCAAATTCATCTGGAATAACAAAAAAACACAGGATAGCTAAAACTATTCTCAACAACAAAAGAAATTCTGGGGGAATTATTATCCCTGACTTTAAGCAATACTACAGAGCAATAGTGTTAAAAACTGCATGGTATTGGCACAGTGACAGGCAAGTGGACCAATGGAATAGAATTGAAGATCCAGAAATGAATCCACACAGCTATGGTCACTTGATCTTCGACAAAAGGGACGAAAACATCCAGTGGAAAAAAGATAGTGTGTTCAACAAATGGTGCTGGATCAATTGAAGGTCAGCATGCAGAAGAATGCAAATTGATCCATTCTTATCTCCATGTACTAAACTTCAAGTGGATCAAGGACCTCCATGTAAAACCAGACACACTGAAACTAATAGAAAAGAAACTGGGGAAGACCCTTGAGGACATGGGCACAGGGGAAAAGTTCCTGAACAGAACACCAATAGCTTATGCTCTAAGAACAAGAATTGACAAATAGGACCTCATAAAATTATAAAGTTTATCTAAGGCAAAGGGCACTGTTAAAAGGACAAAACGGCAACCATCAAATTGGGAAAGGATATTCACCAACCCTACATCTGATAGAGGGCTAATATCCAATATATACAAAGAACTCAAGAAGTTAGACCCCAGGGAAACAAATAACCCAGGTAGATCTTATATAAAGCAGTTATATGTAAATGTCGTGTGCAAGATCGAACATTCCTTTCATATATTTTCAACAAGAGTTTATAAGTATACATAATACATTATAATGGAATAACATTTTAATTACTAATCAAATTATACTACCAATCATTATAATCAACCATATAATTTTTAAATAACCACATAGTATGTGTGTTCAAGAAATTTACCATCATCAAAACATAAACTACTACTTAAATATTAAATATCTGTGACTATATTAGGTTGAAATTAAATAGGGCATTAACCTTTTCTAAATATCATCACATCAAGGAACACTTCAAATAACACACTAATTTTTATATATATGTGCATATATATATATTATATTTACATATTCATGTCTTTCCAGTAAAATATACAAATTAGAATTTGAAAGAAAAATTTAAAGATATATATCATTGCTATAGAGTCCCTTATACTACAGCCTATTACTAAGATATAATGAGGAGTTTTTGTGTTTTTGTATTAATGCTATTAGTAGTATTAGTAAAGTATAAGGACCTGAAAGAACATAAATTAAAGACAAGTCCTGTCATTATTTCTCAAATAAGACGGCATACACAATATTTGAAGTATCCAATTATCTCTATAAAAATATCTAATCAAAAAGAACTCTAAAAAGAGGTTAAATTTTAAAATTGAAATTTACTCAGAATAATGGCATGCATTTAATCATTTAATTCCACACAAATAAAATAAATCCATGTAAATGTTATTCTAGCCTCTCAATATTTTACTAGAGAGTTAAAAAAATTCAGATATATTGATTTGGAAATATTCTGTCTAAAACTTTGTTTCTGTTCTTGTATGGACTGAAGTATATTTCTTAGTAAAAGAAACACCAAAATAGGTAGTATAAAGAATTTTGCCATCTATATAGTATATCATTTATTTTACATGGTTACACAATGAACCATATTTTTTGAAATATATTTTAATAATTAAATTACTAGAAAAATATTATCACATTCAACATAAAATATACAATATTTTGTAAATATTTATATTTTATCATGTAAAAATTTAAAAGTCAGAAATTTATATAATGGTTTACTCAAAATGTTAATGCAGGTTTTTAATGTTGATCTACAGAGTTCTTTCAATTTTGCTTCTGTTTTGATTTAGTTTGCCTTAATTTTTTTCTTTTCTTGATATATTCTTTATTTACATTTCAAATGTTTTCCCTTCCCCCACCCCAGATAGCCCCTATCCCATCCTCCCTCTCCCTACTTCTATGAAGGAGCTCCTCCACCAACCCCACACACACACATCTCTGTGCCCTCAATTCCCCTACACTGGGCATCTATTAAGACTTCATAGGACCAAGGACCTCTCCTCCCATTGATGCCTGACAAGGCAATCCTTTTCTACAAATGCAGCTGGAGGAATGTGTACCCCTATGTTGATGGCTTAGTCCCTGGGATCTCTGGGGGTCTGGTTGGTTGTTATTTTTGTTCTTCCTATGAAGTTGCAAAACCCTTCAGCTCCAATAGTTCTTTCTCTAACTTCTCCATTGGGGATGCCATGTTCAGTCCAATGGTCGACTGTGAGCATCTGCCTCTGTATTTGTAATGCTCTTGCAGGGCCTCTCAGGAGACAGCTATATCAGGCTCCTTTCAGTAAGCATTTCCTGGCATCCAAATAGTGTTGGGTTTGTTGACTGTATTTGGGATGAATTCCCAGGGGGTACAGTCTCTTGATGGCCTTTCGTTAGGTCTCTGCTCTACACTTTATCTACATATTTGCTCCTTTGAGTATTTTGTTTCCCTTCTCAGAACAGAATCACCCATACATTGGTCTTCCTTCTTCATGAGCTTCATGTAGTCTGTGAATTGTATCTTGGGTATTCAGAGCTTTAGGGCTAATATGCACTTATCAGTGAGTGGATACAATGTGTGTTCCTTTATGACTGGGTTACCCCTTAATTTTTTCTTACCCCAGATACCTTCCAGAGGGTAGCTTGGATGAATAGGTCACCTTCACTTACATATTCCCAAAGACATTTAAATTCTTCAGTGATAAGACAGAACAATTAATTCCATATTTCGTAAATTACGTATCACCCATTATCATGTACTCAAAGATAGCACTGCATTAAATTACAGTTTTTAACTTTAAGAGCATGTAAATAAAGACAATATGAAAGAATTCACTAGAGCAATTCCTTTCTTCATCCAGAAAATTGAATTTAACATTAAAATTTTAGCTGCCAATTTATAGTTAATGAAGGCTTGTGGTTATGGGGGACTTCGTTTTTTAAGACTGGTTTTGTTTTGCTTCAATTTGTAAAAGGAAAACCAATGGCAAAATTAACGATCTTGGCCAATTTTTATAATTAAAAGTCACGGAATTATTTTGGGAAAGCAATGGAATTATGTTATTACTAAAAAGTTATATCTCACTGCAGATTTCAATGTTTGGTGTCCTGGAATCAGTCTAGGGTAAGAAAAATAACATGTTATCAAAATCAGATATTTATGTTGTATGTCATTTTCAAGCATCTATTTGGATATAATTAACATGCTAAAATACTAATGAACAAAATCAGTGTTACTAAATTCAAAACAGTGATTAGCAATCTTATCTCAGGATAACTTAGTCTAATGTCTTATATATAGAATGTTTTTTTGTTCATGAATGGTAACTGTCCAAACATTCCACATTTCTGTATGTGTCAAGTACTTGTAGGCACATATACCTGTTTGTGTGGCTACATATGATTATTTGTAGGTGTTCATATGGAAACCAGATGTTGATATAAGATGTCTTTCCTCTATTATTCTCTTATTTTGTGAAAGACAATAAGTCACTGAACATGAAGCTCATCAATTTGTTTAGCCAAATTGGCTGAAGAGCTTCAGGTATCTCTATATTTCTCCATATATTCTCCAAATTCTGGAGTGCAGTAGTAGATGAGACCCTGTGTGTGTGTGTGTGTGTGTGTGTGTGTGTGTGTGTGTGTTTGTGAGTGTGTGTGTGTGTGTGTGTATGTGTGTGTACATACATAATATGTATATATATGCATGTGTATGTGTAATATATGTACATAATATATATGTATGTTTATATGTATAGGTATATATAAATTTGTGTATTCTGTGATCTGACCTCTGAACTTGTGTTCCATAGACACTTTGTCCACTGTGCCAGCTCACATTTCACTCACTTCACATTTTAATTTATCTGAAATGGTTGATAATACTTTAACTCAAATCACAGAAGTTTTGTGGAATTTTGATTCTGGGTTGTATTAGAAATGAATTATTTCAAAAATTATGCCTAAGACAGTTTATATTTAGAAGGCCATAGTAGCATAAGCCATTAGTCTCAGCATTTGATAGGTATAAGCTGATAATTCTCTGAGAGTTCAAGGATAGCACATAATACACAATGAGTTCCAGGTTAGTCAGTGTATAGATAGACTCTACACCCTCCTGCCAAACAAACAAAAACAGAAAAAAAGAAACAGAAAGGAGGAAAGCAAGTCAGGAAGGAAGCAAGGAAGGAAAGGAGGAAGGAAGCAAGGAAGGAAAGAAGGAAGGAAGGAAGGAAGGAAGGAAGGAAGGAAGGAAGGAAGGAAGGGGAAATGAAGGGAAGTAGAAAAAGGAAAGACAGAAGGAAAGAACAAAAAGAAAGATACAGGACCATTATGCAGCTGAAAAAGTCAGATGCAGATATGTACACCCAACCAATGGACAGATGCTGCTGATCCCTGTGGTTGAAGTAGGGAAAAGCTGGAAGAAGCTGAGGAGGAGGGCAACCCCATAGGAAGACCAGCAGTCTCAACTAACCTGGACCCATGAAATATCAGAGACACTGACCCACCAACCAGGCAGCATACACCAGCAGTTATGAGGCGCCAGACATATATAGGGCAGAGGAGTGCTGGAACTGGCCTCAGTGAGAGAAGATACACCTAAACCTTGAGAGACTTGAGGACCCATGGAATGGGGTTGCCTGTTGGGGTAGGGACATTTTCTTGGACAAGTGTGAAGAAGTTATGTGATGTGGAATAGTTAGAAGGCAGACCAGGAGGAGGATAAAGACTGAACTGTAAAAACTGATTACAGAATAAAAAAAGATGATTCTAAAAAAATTGTTTGTGCTTAAAATATCCTATGATAATTAAAAATTACACTCTAATGTAGTTAATGTTGTTGATAGAAAATAATACATACAACTTTTCCTCTTAAATTACAAACTTTACCTTTTTTATACAATGTGCACAACAACTTCTTCCATAGAACACAAGCAAATTGATGACAAGCTAGAGCCACATATTTTGCAGATATAGAAGATACATAATAGGTTAATGATATATAATCAATGTTCCACATTTTCCACAAGACAAGAGTCAGAATGAAGTTAACAACTGCATATACTTTTGTTTATAAAATGTAATTTTTTTGTAGATATCCTTTTTTATCCACATGCATATTTCTAAACAGATGACTAAGGAGCCAGTGTAAATATCTAATCCCCCTTGTATAAATACTATACTGAGTTTATATAAAATATTTTAGACTATTTAAGGCTTCTGTTGACAGAAATATTTTAATCTGTTGCTAAGTTTTGCTCAAGAAACATTTTATTTCTTTAATTTTTACTGCTAAAGACACAGCTTCCCAATTTTATTTGCTCTTTCTAATAATGAAGACACTGTATTTAAATGGATACCTTGCCTATCTATTCTATACTCACTTTATGTTGTTAGCCTTCTTCAGTACCAGTGAATATAAGGCACATTTACTGGCATTAATTATAAGAATATCTAGAAAAAAACATTATTATCCCTTTTAGCTCTTACATACTTAGGGTTCCTATATGCAAAATATTTCTATGTTTGTACAAATAGTTATGAACAAAATATGCTTTATTAATTCCTTGAGCCGATCCATTGAAAGATATGAAATTCATATGTGATACAAAAAACTCAGTATGCATTTATAAATCAAATGAGAAAGTAAAATGAGGTACTCTTAAAGTGCTACTGATAATAAATATTCTTATTAAGAAATACTTCTGCTGAATAATGGTAATGCATAGCTTTAATTCCAGGACATGTGAAGCAGAGGCAGGTAAATCTCTGAAGTAGAAGCCAGCCTGTTCTACAAAAGGAGATCTAGGTTACCCATGACTACAGAGATATATCCTGTCTTGATGAACCAAAATGAAGAAAACTGAAAAAAGAAGGAAACATTCCTAAAAATAGAATAATTGTGGTAAGAATGAGAAAGCAAGAGTTTCCACTTGAATGGTTGAATATATGCAAAAACACAGTCTTTGGAGATGATAGACATTTATTACATTTGTCATTAATGATGTACAGTATAATAACTAATCTAAACTGTACAAACCCCTCTAAATTTCTTCAAAGCATAAAAGGAATCCTAGACAGCAACTAGGGTTTTAGTTTTCTTTGTTGCATAATACAATAAAAATTTACCTAGTGTTCATTCAAACTTTACCTTCACTGTGTAATTGAAAGAAATGTATTAACATCATTACTTTAAATTTGTGTATGTGAAAGTGTTTAGCCTCAAATATCATTAGTTTTCAAACTGTTTTTCAAATTATGGTCAATTATTTGCAGTGTTTTCTTGAATCTGGTAGCAGCATCCTTTTAGTATCTATGCCTTTCAATGAAAAGGAATTTATCTTTCTCTTTATAGCCAGTATATTAAGCCTGAATAAGTGAATAAGTCAAGTTAATTCATGAAAATGGAGTTACTAATTTTCTGTTACCCACTTGAAGTAATAAAATCAACAGGCAAAACTACATTTACATAAAAAGTAGGTAAATTCCATTATTTGAATTCATTAGGGAAATAACTTACTTAAATCATTTAATTGAGTTATGAATTTGTGCATAAATTTGTATTTATTTCTCAATGAAATACTAAGTTTAAAGCACTGTGTAAACTTTTGTTTTCTGAAATGTATTGGGTTTGAGATTCTTGTGCATAGATTTTTTAGTTCTTATTATGCTCTAATTTCCTTTCGTGCCCATTAGGAAAAGAAAACATATTTCATTTTCTAAAAGTCATTATGTTTTGAGAATGGTTCTGGATGGACATTAAAAATACAGATATTTAAATGGTAGCCCTAAAATGAAGGTGTTTCTCCATTTTTTTATTTGGCTAGAATATGAGAATGAGCAAACCTTCACTTTCTTAAACTGTTCTAGTGTTTTACAATAAGTCAAAATATTTTCACTTCCTAATATGAAATTGAAACTCTTCATTGTTGAGAGAAAGTAGAATGATGTCATAGGAAAGAGTAATGGATATGTTACTGTCATTTAAATACCTTTGTTATTTACTGATTTGTGGACATGAAGCAAAGACTCACAGAACCATTTGGTTTGATAGCTACTTATCACATTAGCAAATGTTTTTCTATAAAGCAAGTAGTCCAGGCTTTTCTGAATCTTAGAAATAATGTGGTAAATCAGGTGAGTGCTATAATCTTTATTATATAATTTTTCCATGATGCACTCCAGCAAGAAGCATCACACTGCCACCTACAGACAAAATTACCCTTATAATAATGAAATTTTCTAATTTAGCATTCACTTTGTACTGTCTACCAAATTTAAATGATTTCATATTCCTATTTGAATATTATGTGAAGTTTGATTGTTTTGTTCCTTCTTAGTAATCAATGTTCTTCACAATCCTATATCAGGTGAAAAGAATGAGAGTAATAAGTTGAAAGGATTACTTAGAAACTTGGGTTACCTACCGGTCTGGCATGCACAGACACAGGGGCCTTGAAAGTTGTCACTTGGTAGTTGTACTCAGAAACACTGTAGGGATCAGAACTGCTGGAGGAGCACTTGGAGATGGAATCACAGCCAACAAAGGTATTATCAAGAGGCAGTTCCTGAATAATATGGTGCTTTGAGTTCAGGGGCGTTTCAGGCTGGATCTGGAATGCAGGCTGGGGAGAGGCAGATTTGTAGTGTCTAGCCAAATCAGGGCTATCAGGCTTGAAGGTAGTAGGTGTAGTGCCCCAGTTGTATTTGCCCATGGTTTGCTCTTCCAGATCAATGGGAAGATCTAGTGTGACACTGTTTCTCTCATTTTCACCATCATCTGGCTTTGCTTCTTCAATAGTAACAAAATTAAGCAGCAGGTTCTTGGGGGGATGCTTCTTCTTTTTCTTCTTCTTCTTCTTCATCATAATCATCTGCCTGTTTTCTGGGTTTGGAGTAACCCACTCAGAATTCTGTTTGTTTTTCTGAGAAGCCTTAAGGCGTGGTGGTTGGCGGCATCTTACTACAGCAGTGATGAAAATAACTAGGACGACAGTTATGGTGCCAGCAACAATAGCAACCATGATCTTGACATAGTCAGTGGTTGGCGAGGATGCATTAGTTGTTTCAGTATTTTGATTTGCAGGTGCATCAATGCTTTTGCGCACGAGTTCATAAATCAGTGTAGCATTGGGCACAGACTCATTTACAAAGAAATTGACATTTACAACATTGAAGAGAGAATCAGGTTGTCCTAAATCCTTAGCCTGGACTATGACTCGGTGTAAACCAAGATCTGAAACCATGCACTTCTCCTTCAATGTGATGTTGCCTGATATTTGTTCAATCATAAATAGTCCTTTTGTATTTCCTCCAACAATACTGTAATGAACTTCTGCATTCATGCCAATATCATCGTCAATTGCAAGGACTTTGAAGATGACAGTGCCAGGATTTGTGGATGGTAGAACCCATTCAAAGGAGTAATTGGAAGGAGGGTCAATAAAAATTGGTTTGTTGTCATTTACATCAACCACGTTTATGGTTACTTTAGCAGTTGAAGAACGTGATACCCTACCACCATCCTCAGCTTTTACATAGAAAGTATAGGATTCTTGTTTTTCTCTGTCAAATGAAATATTTGGCCTGATGACACCAGACTGTGGATCAATAGTAAATTGATCATTCACATCTAAGATGGAGAGAGTAACTGCAGAATTCTCCCCGTAATCAGGATCAGTTACAGTTATTAGTCCTACAGTGCCATGTTTTGGAAGGCTTTCAGGAACATAGAAGTTATACTCATTGTGAGTGAAAACTGGGCTGTTATCATTCTGGTCAAGAACAGTCACGAAGACAGTGGCATTGGACATTAAGGGTGGAATTCCATTGTCCTGTGCCAGGACTGTAAAGTAATACTTTTCCTGTTTTTCTCTATCTAGTTTCTTCTCTGCAGTCAGGATGCCTGTACGATGATCCAGATTGAATTCAGGTGGTGCATCAAAACCTAGCATGTAGCTTATTTCAGCATTCTCTCCACTGTCTGCATCTGTTGCACTGATTTTTGTCAACTGCGCACCAGGAGAATTATTCTCAGGAACAGAAAGGCTTATGAAAGACTGGGTGAAAACTGGAGCATTGTCATTTTCATCTTTTACTTTGATCAGGAGCATGGATGACTGATTCAAAGGAGGTTTGCCAGCATCAGCAGCCAGTAATTTAATGGCATATTCTCTTGTGGACTCAAAGTCAAGAAATGCGGCAGTCTCCAAGAGAAACTGATTACTGAATACTGGCCGTAATCTGAAAGGAACTTCATGATCTGTGAAGCATGTTACCCTACCATTATGTTCAGAATCCTTATCCATCACAGTTATGAGAGCAATTTTAGTGTTAAGCGGAGCATTCTCTGAAAGAAGCACAGTGCCATTGGTTGGATTGACAATGTATCTTATGTCAATTGATGGGACGTTATCGTTAACATCTGTGACATTGACCAGCACCGTTGCTCGTGCTGGTGTAGATCCACCATCAGTTGCCAAAACCAATAACTTGTGACTTGGTGATTCTTCCCTGTCCAGTGGTTCCTTGACAGTGATAAGTCCAGTAGTGGTGTTAAGATGAAACAATCTCTTAGCAATGTTGGAGACTAGATTGCTGAAATAAAAGTGAATTCTGGCATTTTCACCTATATCTGCATCTGTGGCGTGGAGCTGTGTCACTGAAGAACCTATAGGAGCATTTTCTGGTATACTGACTTCAATTTCCTTCTCTATGAAGATTGGACCATTGTCGTTTGTATCTGCAACACTTACTTGCAAAATAGCTGTACTGGATCTTTGAGGAAAGCCACCATCTTCAACTTTTACTTTCATCACGTAGGTATCCTTCTCTTCTCTATCTAACTCCTTTTGAACAATCAGCTGGGGCATCTTGTCTCCTTCTGGTGTTTCAATGACATCAAGACCAAAAATATTTTGACTCTGGAAGACATGGAATGATATAAAATTTAAAGCATATTAATATACAATACTACATATATTTTAAATTATAATTAAATTTATGCTAAATATTGTAATGAGGATGATTTCCAATTTTTAGAATCCATAGGACTGGAGGAAAGTCTCAGCAACAGATACCAGAAGTCCTCAGCTCTGAATTTCAGCTTGGCTTACAGCTAACATTCTGCTCAGATGCAAGTCATTAAATATTTTAATATATTTTATGCATAGCATATTGTGGTAGTAAATGTAGTTTATTACATAAATTATTTTTGTGTCCAAAAGAAATATATAGTACTTTCAAAAGATTACTTTTACTAAACTTTTACATGATACTGAATCAATTAATGATTATACTTTCTTAAAATTCTCACATCTAAATAAGACAATTTATCCAACATTTTAAAATAAAAATAAGGATCCCATTTACATTTTATTTACTGATTTATCTTTATATAGGAAAAGAAATGCTTTTATACTTTATTAAATCAGCAAGCTGAAATTTATTTTTATACAGCATACTTAATGAAAAATGTTTTATAAAATGTAGTATATTGATGTTTATATTACTATTTCATTAAAAATTAAAGATAGGTAATCATGGTAACTAGTAATTAACTGGCGATTATACTCAAATATAATTTTAAGCAGGTTTAAATTCTCAATGCTTCAAAATGCTAATCTATAAATTTAGTGATTCTCAATTCTACTTCTGTCAGCACATCAATTGTGACTACCTACAAGGTACCAGAAAACCTTCTGGGTACAAGAAATATGCTGGTTGGTAAGTAAGACTATTTAAATAATAGAGTAATAATATATAAAGTGAATAATACCAATGACTTTCAAAGTATTAAATATGGAACTAATATCAGCGAAGAAAGACTTAGTGAAATCTGAATATAATATGTAAAGCAATATTAAATATAACATTATTTAAGGAGTTATATAAGAAGAAACTAATATAATATTGCTTTAAAAGAATAAATAAACATTACAAAGTTAATGCATTTCAAATACAACTATTTAATTTAAGACTTTAGTATATACTGGTCAAGTCAAGCCATGATAATTTAAATTATTGAGCTTATATGTATATTTATGTATTTTTGCATATATAATTTGGTTTTAGTCTACCTAAAATTGAAATTATGTTACATTTTAATAAAATTTACCTGAGATTAAGTTTCAAAGAATATATATATATATATATATATATATATATTGCTTATTTTAAATGAAATTGTATAAATCATAAGGCAATTTTTTAACATCCCTGGAGATAATTAAATATCAACTGATGAAAATTACATCCATTACTCTTCTGTTTTATTCAGTGATTGAACTATTCAATATGATGATTGAGTATTTAAATTTAAATTTTATTTCACTAATATAAGAAACGGTCTCCAAATCATTTATTTATGTGTATCATATTTTTTGCTTTTCAACAGTTCCATGCAGTTAATAGTTGCTGGGGAAGATTATACAAACAACCTATTTATATTACTACCATCATATCAAACATAGAGTTCAAAAATTTAATAGTTCTTTTTAGGTCTCTTGCATTGCTGATTTTGTGTATGTGCATCTGTATATAGATTTGCACTGATGGAGGAAGGAATGTTCAGATATATATATATAAATTTGAATTATCAGACATGGTTATTAAGAAATAAATTTGAGCTTCCCATTAAGTACTCTCAACTGCTGAGCACCCCCCAAATCTGCTGTAAACACAATGCCCTTCCCCTAAATATTGATATATCTAAGTATAACTTGCCACCTTCCTTGTTTAAGTGTCATGTGAGTGGATCTCTAGTTAATTAATTTAAGCCTTAATATACTAATGCCTGTGACTAGAAGATAAATATAAAATGTCATTGTTTATATGCATATATGTTAGGATGTAACATGCAGCATACATAAATGCATTAACAATCATTTCCATGAATAAAAGTATACATTCAAAAGTTAGATACTATTTCCAAAGATAGGAGGAAAGCTACCAGACCTTGATTTTTTTTCTAATTTCAAAGAAATTTTCTCATTTATATATACTCAGGAACATTCACTATGTGCATACTTATCTATTTTTTTACTTAACATCATTAAAATTATATAAAGAATAATTCAATGAAATAATTTCTATTTTTCTAATAATGAATGTAAAACTGTCAATAGTCAATAAAATAATAAAATATTTTGTAAACATTTGTGAAGAAAATATGAAATAGTTGAAATTTGTAAACATTTACTTGTGAATAAATTATGATAAATATTTGTAATATGGGGCAAAGATACTACTTCTGAAATATAAAAGCTTATGTCTCTCAAGCAATCATGTGTGCAACTAAAATGTGAACCTTAGAGAAAATGACATTAAAAGAAATCATTAATGTGGCTTTTTAGATTTTGATACCTTTGGTTTAAACTACATAAAATTGTCAGTTCTTTTTTTTTTTATTTCTTTTCTTTTTTTTATTTCATGTATTCTTTTTTTTATTATTCAATATAATTTATTTACATTTCAAATCATTTCCCTTTTCTAGCCCCCCTACTCCCCGAAAGTCCCGTAAGCCCCCTTCTCTTCCCCTGTCCTCCCACCCACCCCTTCCCACTTCCCCGTTCTGGTTTTGCCGAATACTGTTTCACTGAGTCTTTCCAGAACCAGGGGCCACTCCTCCTTTCTTCTTGTACCTCATTTGATGTGTGGATTATGTTTTGGGTATTCCAGTTCTCTAGGTAAATATCCACTTATTAGTGAGTGCATACCATGATTCACCTTTTGAGTCTGGGTTACCTCACTTAGTATGATATTCTCTAGCTCCATCCATTTGCCTAAGAATTTCATGAATTCATTGTTTCTAATGGCTGAATAGTACTCCATTGTGTATATATACCACATTTTTTGCATCCACTCTTCTGTTGAGGGATACCTGGGTTCTTTCCAGCATCTGGCAATTATAAATAGGGCTGCTATGAACATAGTAGAGCATGTATCCTTATTACATGGTGGGGAGTCTTCTGGGTATATGCCCAGGAGTGGTATAGCAGGATCTTCTGGAAGTGAGGTGCCCAGTTTTCGGAGGAACCGCCAGACTGCTTTCCAGACTGGTTGTACCAAAAATTGTCAGTTCTAATTAATGTTAAGGAAATTTATTTTATGGACTAAAAAATATCTCATTTTTTACTATAGAATTTTTGTATCCATTAGTAATATTTCTTTTTAGATTCAAAAATGTACTTGGAGTTGCAAATCCAAGCCAGACAAACAAAATTCCTGCAAAATAATCAGATGTAAAATATGATTGAGAAGAACCAAATGTTGATCTTTAAGTGAAAGGGGCATAATTTTGCTTTTGAAAATGCCTACTATGGTCAATGGTAAATATTTTACATGCATATACATAACACCACTTCATTGTGTAATGGAATGCAATACATATCGCTGCACTTTCAATATCATACATCTGGTACAATTGCTCAGCAAACACATACAGTGCTGGTAAGGAGTTAAAATAAATCCAAAGGGATTTGATCTCGACCTGATTTTTTTCCTTTTATTGTGTAGATTGAGCAAAAGTTGTGGTTGGCTTAAAAATTCCTGGGAGACTAACTCTCTCTAGGAGGTTTTGGGGTACAGACAGCTGTGGCACAGGGTCAGATCCAGGGCACAGATGGAAACCAGTCACAAAAGAAGACACATGGTATATTCTCACTGATAAGTGGATATGAGGAAAAACTCTTGGAATACCTATGATACAACCCACAGACCATATGAAGCTCAAAAGGAAACAAGACAAAGGTGTGGTTGCTTCTGTCCTACTTAGAAGGGGGAACAAAATAATAACAGGAGGCAAAGGGTGGGAGGAACTTGGGAAGAACAAAGGAGGTTAGAGGGGAAAAAGGAGAGAAGAATCAGGTATGGGAGGAAACAGGGGAGATATACAGGTCAGGAAATTGAACAGAGGTGTGTAGCAATGGGGATGGGGTAACTGGAGGTAGCCATTAGAAAGTTCGAGATGCCAGGAAAGCAAGAGGCTCCTAGGACCCAACAGGGATGACAATAGCTGAAATACACAATAAAGGGGAAAGAGAACTTGTAGAGATCCCCCAGTCAAGGGATGCCCCCTCCCCGACTTCTCAAAAATATTAACCCAGAATTGCTCCTGTCTTAAGGAAACACAAGGACAAAGAGTGGAGTACAGAGTGAAGGAAAGGCTATCCAGAGACTGCTCCACCTGGAAACCAACCCATATTTCAGCCCTCAAACCCAGACACTGTTGCTGTTGCCGAGAAGTGCTTGGTGACAAGAGCCTGATACAGCTGTCTCCCAAGAAGCACTGCCAGAATCTTACAAATACAGAAGAGGATGCTTTTAGCCTATCATTGGAATGAGCATGGGGATGAAGGAGATAGGGGAAGGGCTGAAGAAGCTGAAGGGGTTTTGAAGCCCCATAGAAAGAACAACAATATCAACCAACCAGACACCCCAGAGCTCCCAGGGACTAAACCATTAACCAAAGAGTACATATGGAGGGACCTGAGGCTCCAGCTGCATATGTATCAGAGGAGAGACTTATCTCACATCAACAGGAAGGGAGGCCCTTGGTCCTGTGGAGGTTTGATACAGCAGCATAGGGGAATTTTAGGGCAGGGAAGTGGGAGAAAGTGGGGTTGTGAAGGAGAAACTGGGAAGGGGGATAATACTTGAAATGTAAATAAATTAAATAACCAATAAAAAATTAAAAAAAAAAGACTAAAGTTTTCTCTTCAGCTTTTGCTACTGAAAATTTATTTAAAACTACTGAATTTAAAGATTATTTTTTGTCTTATAATTATTGTTGCATATGTAAATATGATGTTCTTTACATTACAGAAGAGTTAGAAATAGATAAACCATAGTGATATGGCTATTTCAGAAAAGAGGACAGAAATATACTTAATAGCTGAAAAAAAAAGTGTGTCATGCCCAAGATACAGCCCACAGAACTCAAAAGCATCAACAAGCCTAAGGGCCCAAGTGAGGATGCCTCACTCCCACTTGTGATGGATAAGAAAGAAAACACAAGTGAGGAGGGAGGGACCTGGGAGGGAAAGGGAATGGAGGTGTGGACAGAGAGGGGAACAAGATCTTGTATTGGATGAGGGAAAAGGACTGGAATCCCTGAAGGCAAGCAGAAAGAATGGAAACAGGCAACCCCAACCTCTGGAGGTAGTAGGTTGGGAGGGGGGATTGTCCCTCCAGAATGTACCAGAGACCTGGGAGGTGAGAGACCCTCGGGACTCAAAGGGTCCTTCGATGAAATGCTTGACAGAGGGGAGAGGGGACTTGTAGAGCCCAACTCCAGCAGGAAGACTGGGCATCAAGTGAGGGAGGTGGTTGCCCTCCCATAGACAAAATTCTGTCCCATAATTGTTCCTGTCTCAAAGAACTGCAGGAATAGAAATGGAGAGGATCCTGAAAAAAAAAAAAAAAGACAATCCAGTACCAGATCCAAAGTAGGATTCAGCTCAAGGGGAGGTCCCAAGGCCTGACACTATTACTGAGGCTATGGAGTGTTCACAATAAGAGGCCTATCTAGACTACCCTCTGAAAGACCCAGCAAGCAGATGAGGGAGTCAGATGCAGATATTTTTATCCAACCAATGGACCGAAGCTGCTGAGCCCTGTTGTTGAATTAGGGAAAAGCTGGAAGAAGCTGAAGAGAAGGGAGAGCCTATCTAAGGACCAGCAGTCTCAATATATCTTGACTGCAGAGATCTCTCAGATACTGGATCATCAACCAGTCAGCATACACCAGCTGATATGAGGCCCCCAACACATATGCAGCAAAGTACTGCTGGGTCTGGGTTTAGTCAGAGAAGATTCACCTTATTCTTAAAAGACTAGTGGCCCCAGGGAGTTTAAGGGAAAGGAGTGGGAACATCTTTGTGGAGACAGGTGAATGGAGAGGAGGTATGAGATGTGGAATAGTTGGAAGGTAGACTGGGAGGAAAATAAAATCTGGAGTTTAAAATAAATGAATGAATGAATGAATAAATAAAAAATAAAACCAACACAATTTCTAGGACTCTAAGATAATTTATAACTGCAACACATCAGATTTATAACAGTGGTATAATATGAAAAATATTTCCAGTTGTCCAGAAGAATAGCTACTATTTCTGTTTATAGAAGAATGCATTAAATAAATTGTAAGTATTTTTGGAGTTGTTTTCTTCACCAATAAGTTCTTGCTTTGGTTTTGTTCTGTTCTGTTTTTTGTTTTGATTTTGTCTTTATAAAAGCCTGGGTTGTTTGGGGATTCCTATGTGACTGCTTTGGCCAACAACTCAAATCAGACATAACCTAGTAAACCTACTGAAGATTTAGTTTGGTGACAAGAATACAGTTAGGACTCTGTCTCCCCTGTTATTTGGTGACTTCATGTAGATCATCTTCATATATGTGCATGTATAGTTTTTCTCCAGTATATTTGTATTATTTGTCTCTCCTCATATTCATCCCTTTATCATCTTCCCTTCCCGTCCTCACTTAACCCTCTCTTTCAAGACCTTCCCAAAAGTCATCCATAATTATCTATTATATTTTCATTTCTTAATGATATAAGGAAGAGGAAGATTTGAGGATAAGGATATCTTTTCTTACTGTCCCCAACATGAGCATGGCATAACGTTGGTGATCTAGAATATACGCCATGTTTGCTATGGCAACAAAATAAGTAGAAACAAACAGTGACTCTTATGCTCCATTGTAATACATAAGGAGTGTAGGTACCACTGGAACCTCATCTTGGATTCCACCCATCTTAGAGGTACACATGATCTTGGGAACTGCTGAAGCCCAAACTGCATAAGAGAAAATCTAAGGTGGGGTTCTATCACTTCCATAAAAGTTTCAGGTAGGAATATGGGATCTTTTCTTGATAAAAAATGTTTTGAGTCACTTATTCCTCCTTGTAAAAGCCTAATAAACCCATTTGTTCACTAGGAAAGATAAACTAATACATAAATAAAGTGATCATATGCCTTATTATGTAGATTTATCTAGTCCTAATAGAATGTTTGCTAAGAATATAGACCACAACAATATAAACATCATAAGGTTTTGGACAAAAAAAATCTCATCTCAAAATAGAAGAAAACTACTAATAAACATACTGAATCAATGTTTCTCATTTTAGTTACAAAGACAAGAAATAAATTTTATACCTAAAATTTAACTTGGATAATGTGTTTCAAACATTTTAAAAATAAGTATTGCTTCATACAATCTTTCCACATCAAAGGACTTGGATTTTGACTAAGGATATTATATAAATGATCTTCTAATTGTGTAAGTTATTGAAATAATTTACTATTATTCAGGTTATCATTTATTTCTGAACTACTGTCTTTCTTGAAGTCATTCATCATTTGAGAATCTGGGGAGCAATTTTGAAATAAACCTGAATCTTCTATGGTATTGGACATGTTTTCTATAAAACTCCAAGTATTTTAACATCACAAGGAAATGGGAAGATACAGTTATATCTGTTTCCCTACAGGAGATATTTTGGAGACCTTGGAGACATATTTATTTGGTGTAACTGGAGAAAAGAATGAAGCTGGTATGCAGTTCTCAGGAGTACACTATGCTGCTGAACTTGCTACAGTGCATGTAACAGTCTTTGTCTCAATTCAAAAGAAAGTTATTGATTTCAGGTTGTAAGTTATATCAAGGATGATAAATCTTAAATGAACACAATGAGAACTGCAGAACCAAGAGAAGACTATATGGTATTTAAAAGCAAATTTTACTATGAACTGTGTACCACATGAATTAAGAATGTAGGGTACAACACAAAATTAGAGAAGACCAAGACCCTTTGGAGATGGGAAACAAATAATAACAAAACATGTTTTGCTTGTGTTTTCATGTCTTGTAATTAATAGATCACTTGGAAAACTTAGAGCCAACAATAACAAATACTTAATTTTATGAAAATGGGAATGGGCTTATAGGAGGACAAACATTTCACTTATAACATTATATGCTAGAGCATAATAAAAGCTAACTAATTTTATACTTTATTGTATGTACTTAAGGATGCGTATGTATAGCTAGTACATATCAAAGGACAAATTTCATGGATTCACTTGTATCCAGACTACATGTGGGCTCTTGAGATAAGACACAGGTCATCAAGCTTTACAGCAAATTATCTTACCCATGAGCCATTTCATGATCAAAATCAGTCAAAGACAATACGACTTAAAGGTCCTAGAACAAGGTACCGTAAGAGCAGGTGTGTTAGATTTTCTGTAAATGTAAAATATAATATTGGTTTTAACTGAATTTGATTGTTTTATTAGAAAACCCTACTTTAAAACTGAAAAAATGATGTAATATGGAGATTTTGAGTTTCAGCTACATTTTAAAAATCAAAGGATTCATGTTCTAAAACTAGTTCTAGTCAGAAGAGTCAGATGGAGGGAGAAAACTGGGAGGAAGGGTGAATGGGAAAGGGGATGGGAGTTAAAGAGGAGGTGTGTGGACAGATAGGAGAGATGACTAGATGTCCTCGAAAGTACATGGAAATTTGCAACTGACATGGATGTGGAGGTGGTGTTGTAACCATCTCCAGGAAAGAGAACTGGGATAAGAGAGGCACCCAAGAACTAATGGGGTTGACCTTAGCTGTGGCTCATAACATTGGGGATATGTCTCCTTCAAAGATGACCTCCTATAGACAGGCAAGTTCCCCAGTGGGTTAATAGGGATATCAAACCACCCATAAAAGTTTTAACCCAAAATGTATTCTGTTTACAAGAAATTCAGGCACAGGTGTTAGAGCACAGACTGAAGGGATGACCACCCAACAAGCAGGCTTACTTGAGAACAATCTCATGGGCAAGCACTAATCCCTGACACTATTAATGATACTCTGCTATGCTTACAGACAGGATCATGTTGTCCCCTGAGAGGCTCCACCCAGCAGCTGACTCAGATAAATACAGACACTGACAGCCCAACAGGGGATAAAGCTTGGAAACTCTCATCTAAGAATAAGATAAAGGATGGGAAGTTCCTACAGGCAGAGAAATTCAACAGGAAGACCAAAGAGTCAACTAATCTGGACCCCTGGAGCTCCCAGGATCTGAACCACCAACCAAAATACATAAACTGCATGGACCTAGGCTTCTCAGTTAATATGTAGCAGATGTTTAGCTTGGCTTACATGTGTGACCCAAACAAATGGAATGGGTGCTATCCTAAAATCTTTTTCCTGTTTCTGTGATATGTTCTACTAGCTGGGCTTTCTTGTCTGGTCTCAATGGGAGAGAAAGTGCCATACATCACAGAGACATGAAATGCCAGGGTAGGGTAGTAGGAATACCCAAAGGAGAAGGGGGCGTGTTGTAGGGGTAGGTGACCAGGAGGGGGGGGCAGTTACCAGGGTGTAAATTGAATAAGTAAAAACTAAAACAAACAAACAAAAAAAAGATAAAGACAGTACTAATACTAGGAAGAATGAATCATATGAGAAAAAGAAATGAAAACATAAGCAGTGGTATCTATATCTACATCTACATCTATATCTATATATCTATATATGTGTGAGATTTTCTTTTTTATCATACAT
Source organism: Apodemus sylvaticus (assembly GCF_947179515.1). Lineage (NCBI taxonomy): Eukaryota > Metazoa > Chordata > Mammalia > Rodentia > Muridae > Apodemus > Apodemus sylvaticus. Next base: position 79,968,553 of record NC_067495.1, on the reverse strand, counting down.
AATCAAATGTTTGACATATTCCCTTTCTGTTTTCCAAAGCAAAATATAATACAAGTTTCATTTCTTTGTTGTTGTTTTGTTTATACCTACAGGGTGTTACTGTATTTCCAGCAGGCCAAGAGCTTGCAGCAATAGTTTCACTAAGCCTCGTAAGTGTTGTGATTATAAGTGTGTACAACCACACCTCACTTTTATTTCATTATAAAAATTATCATATTATAACACTTTTTTTAAAAAAAAAACATAATGGTTTAAATAGTTTAGTTTTAAAATAATATTCATAGTATTTTAATTTTTCAGGTCTTATATGAACTGTTGAGCAAGTTAATTAAGTCAATATATTGTACTTTTAAAAATGTGGAAAATTTCCAACCTTGACCTTATTTCTTATTTAATTTTTAAGAAATAATGCTCATTCACTACACAACATAAAAAAGTCAATAGTAAGTCACTAGAATTATTACTGTTTTGAAATCTCCAAACCTCATCTAGTTCGTCCATTAACTATTATAGAAACACCTCTTTCTTATTCTACTGAAGAGCTGTCAAAATGTCAAAAGATGTGACAACAGTTGACATTTCAGTGTATAAAATAAATGTTGTAACAGTATATACTTAGTAGGTAAAAAGTATAAATTCTTTTGAAATTAACTCTTTATTGAGCTAAGGCTTTTGTCTCCTTCATGATCCACTGTTAAGGAAGCTTACAAGTTTAATTTCATAATAGTAAATCCTATTTTGATTAATTAGTCGCTAAATGTCTTAATTTAAAAGAGGGGAAATCACAGAAATTATAATCATTCTTCATCATTGGAATATATATGCTTTATATAGAAGCATATGTCATACAAAATAAGTACAAACTGCAGAAGGAGAAACTTTTCTTAATAACATATGTCACAGAAAGAGAAAACATGAATTTCACCTTTATTTTGGCTCTAAGGGGAAAAATTATGTAACAATCTGAGTATTGCTATGACCTTAAAACCCCAAACCAATAACTATGAACTCTTTGAAAAATCTAAATAACTTCAAAACTGAAAGTTTTTGGTATGTTTCAATGGCCCTAGGAATGAGTAAAACAAAGACCTACACCTTATTTCTGTTGGACACCTCATGTTCTATAAGAATATATAGTTTACTAGACTGGGTGATTGTTCAATTACCTTCACATTTAAGTTTGGTTAATTTGGATGTATAATGGTAGTTACAGGCCCCCCTTTTTTACCAGAAAAGAGTTTTGAGCCAAAAGGTCTCAAAATAAATTACCCTTGTGTTCTAGATATAGTACTATAAGTATCTTTCTGTGGTTGATCAATGTTCATAGCAAACTATCATGGTTTGATGAAGTACTTTTAAAAATAAAATGTTACTATTTAGATGTCTACATTTTAATTTCATTTCAAGTTGGTACAAAAATATGTAATGTGTGTGAGTGTGTATGTGTAATATAAATATATAAAATAATTTAGTAAAAAAGCATATATACCTTGAATAATATGTTCTAAAAATAGAGTTCTAAATCATAATGTACACAATATTCTACCGTATTAAAATGATGAAATGATACTAATTTGGAAATGTTAAAGCATATTCAACATGAAAGATTCTTATATAGATTACAAAGTAGTTTAAAGTATTACATATGGTACAACCGAAATATTGTTTCAACTTTGCTTCTGGATGTCAAAGCAGAAGATAAAACTGTTACTAAGTACATTGTCTTATTACTAATCCAGCCTTTAAAAATTATCAGCATTATGAGAAAAATGGGGAAAGAAAAGTGTGCACATTTATGAGGAATTTTTCACGTGGTATAGTTGTACTTATGTAAGTTGTTAAAATAGTCATATTTTTAAACTTGCATATTACATTGAGATTTTGCCTCCACGCAAAGTCCAACTAGAAATTCCTTTCAAACCTATCATGACTACACTCTGGAAGACACAACAAGCAGCTGAAAGAGTGAGATGCAGATATTTGCACCCAACCAATGGACAGATGCTGCTGACCCCTGTGGTCAAATTAGAGAACAGCTTGAAGAAGCTGAGGAGGAGAACAACCCTAGAGGAGGATCAGCAGTCTCAATTAACCTAGAACCTGAGATCTCTCAGACACTGGACCACCAGCCAGGCAGCATACACCAGCAAATATGAGGCCCCCAACACACATACAGTAGAAGACTGCTGTATCTGGGTTCAGTCAGAGAAGATGCACATAACCCTCAAGAGACTGGAGGCCCCATGGAGTTTAGACATCTCACAGTGTGGGAGTGGGGTAGAGACATCCTCTTGGAGACAGGTGTTGCAGGGAGGAGGTATGGGATTTGCAACATAAAGGGACTAAAACCTGGAGCTTAAAATAAATAAACAAAAGACAAAAAACCTCAAAATTTTAAATAAATAAATAAATAGTCCCTACTGCTCTAACTAGCTATACACCTTCTTGTTTTTAACAGAAACAGGTTTTAAAGGAAAGTGAAAGGAGGAGAGACATACTTCATTCATATATAATAATTTTCTATTCAACTGTGATACACTTGATTATGTTTGAAATGTGTAAATTACATAGTGCTTTACTATCACAGTCATGTACATATTGACATACACAAGAAAACCAGGATAAAGTTGTAATCATATGACAGAGTTAGAGGATATATATGGTTTACTTTATGCTAATTTAATGGAATCACAATTTCTCAAGAAGTGACAATTCTTCAATACATATTAAAAATTTAGTATGTCTTTTGAAAGGAAATGGATTGGTAAATACATAGAATATTCTCATATTTGAAAAAAATGATAGACATCTTTTGAAATTTGCGAACTGCTGAAAAAAAGAAATAATATGTCTAAGAATCTAATAATAAGCAAAAATTAAAACGTATTATCGAAGTAAGTGACCTTTTAACCACCTTTTCCACCTTAATTGATTTTATCACCAGAGTAATTTATGTTTGTGCTGTTATTAACTATATTATCTAGATGAGTAGTTGAAATAAATTTAACTATTTTTATTAGAATTATGCTAAAACAGACTTCCTCTAAGAAATAGTGTGAGTTTGAAGTACCTCTATGTGCAATGTGTTTACTTACTCACTTAGGCATTTCAATTTTTGAAAAATGTCTAATGAAAAACATTTGTGACTTGGAACACTGGTAACCAAAATGAAATTTGTCATCACACCTGATACAATGAGACACTACTTACATACCATATTGAGGATCAAATTAAAACTTGTCATTAAGGAAAATATTGTTGTATGATAATTGTATAAGATGTATATAACATGTACTGTCTGAATGCCCGAGGGGGAAAATAGGCAAATCCACTAATAATTTTGGGGCAGAATAAAACTTTCACAGGGGTTGACTGAGTTATTTAAATTATTATTCATGAAAATAGCAAAATTATAGATACATTTGGGGGTCAGCAAAGCATGAGGAATTTTATTAAAGGATTAAGCTTTAGGAAGGTTGAGAACCACTCCACTAAAGGAATCAAAACATATTATGTTTTGAAGGGTGACTCATGCTTTGAAATGTCCATTAATGAAGAAAAACTGAACATGATTTTAATCCAAATTTGATTATACATCAGTGAAAACTATTATCTTCAAGCCAGCACAATGAGGTGAACTACAAACCACACTGACACAAATTTTCAGAACAATGAAGTTGAATCCCTTTTTTTCCTATTAAAACTATTAAATCCCTTGAATCTGCTAGAAATTATTATTTGGGTACAAAGTTCAAGCACTTCTGTAAGTCATTCTCTTGTATTTAAAAAATGGACTTATGACAGACAGCAATTTAGGAAAAAAATATGTAGAGGAAAAAGTCAATCACATTTGAGATCTGAAAACTGCCATTGTTTAGATTTTGCCCAAACATATAATGAGTATGTATATGGAGGCAAAAGACAGTTTGAATTATCATGAAAGGAATGGAAATTTTGTACACAGAAATAACATAATTCTTAATGCAATTATGTCTGCATTGCATGTCACTTTCTTGCCTATTTAGTATTGTGAGCACTATGTAAAATGTACAGTATCAGCTCAAAAAGGATACATCCTCCCTCTATGCTTTTGATCAGAACCTGTCTGCTGCTAGATAATTCTTCCCAAACTAAGCTTTTATCAACAAAGATAACCCAGGCTAAGAGTTCCATTGTTAAAATAAGGTGAAACTGTATTTGAAGTAAATTCAATAGTTGACTTCATTCATACCAGGTGGCAATTCTCTTATATGTTGTGAGTTTAGTCTTTTAACAGCTAAGCCATCTCTCCAGCCCCAGGTGGTAATTCTCTACCTTAAAGTAAATGAGTGGATCAGAAAAAAAGAGGACATGGAACATAACATTGAAAGACAGGAATAACTGCAGTAATTTGGCATTTGAGATATTTTCACTAAACATATGATTATCTGTTTTATTTTCATTTTTAAAATTCTGTGGGTTGATTAGAGGATACGTTATACAGTCATCCCTTTTTTTATAGAATACAAAAAGTTGCATAAAATAAAATGAGAATAAAAGATATGTAAGTATATTTACACCAAAACAAATACAAAACTTAAAAATAATTATTTCTTTAGTCTACACATAAAGTCTTATTTATACAGGAAATATCATTGTGAGTTATTGTTGTTGTGCTAAACTTAACAATCTAAAGCAACACTGGGGAAGGAAAAGGTTTATGTAGCTCATCAATTATAGTCCAACCTACAGGGAAGCCAAGAAATGAACCAAGGCAGGAGACTGAAAGCAAGAAATGAAGCAGAGTCTATGGAAGAAAGCTGCTTACGGGCTTGCTCTCCATGGCTATTTCATGCTTAACCAACTTTCCTCCACTACATAGGACATTCTGCACAGGAACAACACTGTCCAAGGTGAGATGTGCCTTTTCACATCCATCATCAAATAATATTGTACCTAGAAGGCATGCCCACAAAGCAATTTAGTAAACATATTTTCTCAATTGAGATCTGCTTTTCCTTGGGTCTCTTACATTTGGGTAGGTTGAGAAAAATCTAACCAGCACATGTGAGATAACTTTTCCTCAAAGAGTAAACTGGTGTTTGTCCTTAATCTTTACACTTGAGATTTTTAAAAGACTAAATATAGATAAGTGTATCTTATAAAATTGTCAATAAATACATGTAGAACAAATGAAATTATTTAATTCTACATACTGGAATAATGCTATTATATATGTCCCATGACAGAAGAGTGGATACAGAAAAATGGGGTTCATAGACACAATGGGATACTACTCAGCTATTAAGAACTAGGACACCCTTAGTTTTGCAGGCAAATGAATGGAACTAGAAAATATCATTCTGGGTGAGGTAACTCAGACAGAAAAGGACATACATGGTATGTACTCACTAATAAGTGGATATTAGCCAAAAAATAAAATGCCAGAATACCCAAAATACAGTACATAGAATGCAAAAATGTCAACAAGCTGAAGGACTCAAGAGAGGATTCATCAGTGACTCTTGGGAGGTAGAAGAAAGCAATCACAAGGGGCAAGGAGAGAGGGACCTGGGAGGAAAATTGTACAGGCTGGAATAGAGGAACCTGATTTGGTATTGGGTGAAGGAAAAGGACTGAATACCTGAGGGATAGCAGAACGAATGGATACAGACAACCTCAGGAGGTAAGAGGTTGGGGGACCATCCAGAATGCATCAGAAACCCAGGAGGTAAGAGAATCTCAAGACTTGAAGGGAGCGACTTTAGATGAAATGCACTACAGTGGGGAGAAGGAATTCATAGGGCCCAACTCCAGCAGGAAGATAGGGCATCAAAAGAGGGAGAGGGGGTCCATCCCACAGTCATAAATCTGACCCATAATTGTTCCTGTCTGAAAGAATTACAGGGATGGAAATGGAGAGTAACCTGAGGAAAAGAAGGTCCAGAGAAAGAACCAACGTGTGATCCAGCTCAAGGGAAGGTCCCAAGTCCTGACTCTATTACTGAGGCTATAAATTGCTTCCAAAAAGGGACCTAGCATGTCTGCCCTCTGAAAAACCCAGCAAGCATCTTAAGCGTATCTTATAAAATTGTCAATAAATACATGTAGAGTCATATGCAGACATTTGCACCCAACCGATGAACAGAAGCTGCTGACCCCTGTGGTCAAATTAGGGAAGGCTGAAAGAAGCTGGGGAGGAGGGCAACCCTGTACGTGGATCAACAGTCTTAATTAACCTGGATCCCCTGAGATCTCTAAAACACTGGACCCCCCAAGGCAGCAGCATACAACAGCTGATATGAGACTCCCAACACATATACAGCAGAGGACTGCTGGGTCTGGGTTCAGTCAAAGAAGATGCACCTAACCCTCAAGACACTGGAGGCCTCAAAGGAGTTAGAGGTCTTATTGGGTGTGTGGTGGATGGTAGAGACATCCTCATGGAGACAGGTAGTGGGGAGGAGGTATGGGATGTGGAAGAGTATGAGGGTGGACCAGGGAGGGGGGATGAAATCTGGAGTATGAGATGAATGAATGAATAAATAAATAAATAAATAAATAAATAAATAAATAAATAAATAAAATAAATAAATAATTAAAAAAACAGCTTTCTCTTTGATTGTCATTTTTATAGGATATTTTCTATATTTACATTTCAAACGCTATCCCTTTTCCAGGAATCCCCTCTGGAAACTCCCTACCCCATCCCCCCTCTCCCTGCCTCTATCATGGTGATTCCCCACCAACCTAACCCCTCCTAACTTCCTGCCCTGGCATTCCCTTACACTGGGGCATCAAAACCCACAGTACCAAGGGTGGCTCCTCCCACCGATGTCCAACAAGGCCATCCTCTGCCACATATGTGGCCAGAGCCATGGGTCCCTCCATGTGTACTCTTTGGTTGGTGGGTTCTGTTTCTGAGAGCTCTGTGGTATCTGGCCGGTTGACACTGGTGGTCCCCACACAGGGCAAAGAACTAAAGTCTTTGGAAGATCAATTTTATTAATTTAGTTATACTACATGCAAACTTCAATACTTTTCTACATGAGAACTATTATGTATAAAAATGTTATTTATTATGATTAGAAGTTTTATTGTATGTGCATTGTGTCTTGGGTATTCCAAGTTTCTAGGTTAATATCCACTTATCAGTGAGTGCATACCATGATTGATCTTTTGAGACTGGGTTACCTCACTTAGTATGATGTTCTCCAGTTCCATCCATTTGTCTAAGAATTTCATGAATTCATTGTTTCTAATGGCTGAATAGTAAGTACTCCATTGTGTATATATACAACATTTTCTGTATCCATTCCTCCAATGCCCAAGAAGGAAGGAGAGGCCCCTGGTCCTGGAAAAGCTCAGTGCTGCAGGGTCGGGGAATACCAGAATAGGGAAGTGGGAAGGGGAGGATTGGAGAACAGGGGGATGGAAAAGGGCTTATGGGACTTTGGGGAGGGGTATCCAGGAAAGGGAAAATCACTTGAGATTGTAAATAAAGAATATATCGAATAAAAAAAAACAAAAAAATCCTACCAATTATCAAAAAAAGTTTTATTTTAAATAAACATCATTGATGGTTTGGAGAAAATTTTCCTTCACCTGAAAATTCATGAAAAGATTTTTCAAGAAACAAATGGATTGAGGAAAACTTTCACATTCTTTAAGCATACAGATGGATACACTACTTTAGCTCATGCAGAAATCAGTGAGCAATGTTCCAAGAAAAGAATGCATGTTCTGTCAGAAAGGATGACATTTTCACTTTTTCGGTCCTGTAAGAACTTCTACTTAAATATATTTCCAAGATACTACCATACTTCCTAAAGCACTCAAAATGGGATTATGGTCATTTCTATATTCATGTAATGTTCCCTCATAGGAACAGCAATTTAGATAAACAGTATGTTTGGTGGAGATAGTATGGCTATTTGTAGTTGTTACCATAGCAATAAACTTCTTCATGCTAAGTTAAAATATTTAAATGTTCCTAGAACATATTTAAAAAATACTTAAGAGTACACAGGAAAAAGCAAAGTAAGAAGATAAGAGAATGAAATAATCAGCTATAGAAACATATAATCTAATTTTTTTATTTAGCCACCTTCACGTGCCTTCATTTTACATTTATTTATTATTGAAGGTAGTTGAATTTTGGGAGTAATGGGATATTTATTAGATAATAACTAAAAGAGGTTTCATTTTCCATGTTTTTATATCTATATACACTCTCACATTAATTAATAAAATTATTCATGGTCTTTAATAAACCATTATCCTCACGTGAAAGCAATCTATAAGGTTCTATACTTTTAATTTATTTATAATCCAGAGATTGTTTTTTCTAAAATTCGTGTATCTTTGGGTTATGTAGAATGCCCCTTTGTTCTTCTGTAAACCATTTATTTTATTATTTCCATTGCTGACAGCAAAGATTTCATAGGGTTTATGACATTTATCTTTTGCCAGACTAATTTAATAGGATCCTTCTAAGTAAACCATCATCGTCAAAGGACACAAACCAAAAAGCAGTGTTAGCAGAGTACAGGGCTGATGATACCAAATCTTAAAAAATGATATTCATAAAGCCTTGCATTTAGAAAAGCCAGAGATATAAAACACAAGAACGTCATTACACATCACTCTTACTAAGTTCACCGTGAAAAGATAATTGTGACTGAACTTATATGGAAAAATATAGGAAAACAAAAACAAAAAGTTCGCAGAGTGATAGAAAAAAAAAAGATGGGAGAAAATATAATTTTTAAAATGGCATGTGAATGAGATGTAAATAAAGTAATTCCAGATGGCTGAAGCAGTATATGGGAAAGTATTCATATTAACAGCATCATAGTCATATGGAGAGACAGGAGGAGGCAGAGACAAATGAAGAGTCATCTGTTTTAAGAGTTAAGCTAAAGAAGATAAATGGAAGACTATGTTTTTAAAATTGAACTAGTTCCAAAAGTTAATGTGGAGCCAGTGTCATTGATTGAGAAGGAAAACAATGCTGTCACATTTTCTCTGTTCTCACATATAAAATATGTATGAAAAAGTAAATTTAGTTTATATGATACTCTTTTTGAAGAAAAGAAGGCGTATGATCTTGGGAAAGCTACCAATGACTAATATTAATCTATAGATTATAATTATTGTTTAGAGAACACTTTTCTTCAAGGCATTAAGGAAATTTTAAATAACTTTTATTATTTTATCCATTAGTATGTAATCATTACTGGTATATAAAGATATTTTATTTCTTCTTATTACATAGGAAAATAATTGTAGACACAGATAAAATGTTTGATAATTAATATAGTAATGTACTTATTAATATTGGCATAGGCATTTTTACTGTCATCAAATCAGCATTTATTTTGTAGTCCAATATTATTCTCTATAAAAATGTTTATGAAATATCACTGCCATAACGGTAAACCCAGTAAACTATAAACTGCTGAAAATTCTTGTTGAAAAATCTACTAAAACAAATTTGGAAATTTTAAGTATTTTATGATTCTGAAGATGTCAAACAAGTCCATGACAATATTAATAGCTCACGAGAGAAATACTCATTATTAACAATAAATATTTCCTCATTATCATTAGTATAAATAATATTTGATATGATGCCCATTATTAAACTTGATGAGGACAGTTACTATTTCAAACCTATTTTCTCCCTCAATACATTTGTATTGGTTGCTCACTAAATGAATTAAATTTATATTATTGGAATTATACTAACATTTTTATGGTTATTTAATATTAAAGTAAGACATAATACATGGACTTTCCATTGTTTTCAATTATACTCACTTTAAAAGAGTTAATAAAGGGTATATATACACATACTTATACATATATAAGAAACAAAAGAACAAGGTTTCCTGGTATACTTCATGTTATCCAGATCTCAAAAACCAGGTTAGATTATACAATACAAATCCGTGAATACCCACTGTATTTAACGAAATCAACCTTATGCCTATAGTTTCTAATATATCTTTCCTATAATATAAATACATACTATTTCTTAGATAACTTACAAATATAGAGATCTGTTACTGTAGCAATTACAAAGCAATACCCTTCAACATTCTTTAAATAGATAAAAAAATAAAAAATAGGTTCCTTAAGATTAATCATAAGGAATTAACATTAATGGTGCACAACAAATGAATAATATTTAAATAGTTATGTGTCATTTTAGTTGCTATACTGTGTGAGTACATATGTTCATTTTTTAAAAAAATATGTTTGCATGTACTATATTTTGACAGACTTAGCAATCTAATACTGATGATTTTTCATTTCTACATTAAGTGTTTTGTAACATTTTCCTAAAATAAGATTAGCAAAGATAAACATTCCACAAGAAAAAAAAGTTAATATTTAACATTGAAAAGACAGGAGGGAAGTACAGAGAGCCTGGAGAATAATTAGAAATAAATAGCATTGGGGGGGGGGTGGGGAACAGGAACAACTACTAGAAAGTCCCAGATGCCAGGAATGCAAGAGGCTCTAGGGGAACAACAGAGATGACATTAGCCAAAATACCCACCAGAGGGGAGACAGAACCTGAAGATGGCACCTTCAGTAGATAGACATGGCCCCCAGTAGAAGGATGGGCCCACACACTCATCTCAAAATCTTTAACCCAGAATTGCTCTTGTCTAAAGGAAACACAGGGACAAAAAAATCGAGCAGAGACTGAAGGAAATGCCGGCCAGAGACCGCTGCACCTTGGGATCCATCCCATCTGCACACAGCAAACCCTGATACTATTGCTGATGCCAAGAAGTGCTTGCAGAGAGGAGCTTGGTATAACTAAACGCCGAGAGCCTCTGCCAGCACCTCATTAAGACACATACAGATACTCACAGCCAACCACAGGACTGATCCCAGGGACCCCAATTGAAGAGTTAGGGGAAGGACTAAAGGAGCTGCAGAGGATTGCAAACCCATAGGAAAAAGAACAGTATCAACTAACTGGACCCCTTAGAGCTCCCATGGACTAAACTACCAACCAAAGAGTATCCATGAGTCTGCCTGTGACTTCTGTTACATATGTAACACATGATGGCCCTATCGGGCATCAGTGGGAGAAGGGATGCTTGTTCCTTTGGCGACTTGTTGCCCCCAACTATGGGGAATGCTAGATGGATGAGGCAGAAGTGGGTGGCTAGGTTGGGGAGACCCTCTTAGAGGGAAAGGGGGGATGAGGTGGGGAGGTTGCAGAGGGGAGACTGGGAAGAGGAACAACATTTGAAATGTAAATGAATAATAAAAAATCAAAAGAAAAACAGTTAAGAAAATTAGGTTCTGTGTTATTAGACTAAACTAAAGTTCAGGTTTGACTTCTGTGTTGTACCTGAAAGCTAAAAGTTACTTCCAAAAAACCACACTTAATTTTGAAGGCACATAGATGGAACTAGAAAATATCCTAAGTGAGGTAACCCAGACCTAAAAGGACAAGCATGATATGCCCCCACTGAAAAGTGAATATTAGCCATAAATGTAAGGGTATCCATGACATGCACCACAGACCCAAAAAGCTAAAAACAAAGAGAGGTTGAAGTAAGGAAGATTGATTTCCACTAAGAAGGGAGAATATACTAGCCATAGGAGGCAGAAAGAGGGAAAGAAGTAGATGGGAGGAGCGATTAAGAGAGGAATGTGGGTGTCAGGGCTAGGTGTGGGGAAAGATAGAAAAGAGGGCCAGGAAAATGAATGGAAATATGCAGCTGTCTGGGGTGGCCTAGTAAGGGCAATCTGTAGAAAGACCTTGTTTAAGGGACTCTCCCAATGCAGGTGACCTGAGATGAGAATGCTAACTGTGGGGGCAAGAAATAAGAAAAGGCTACCTCCTGGAGCCAGGCAAGACAACCCAGTGGAGGGATAATAACAGCAACCCACCCACAGTAACTTACACCCAATATTTGTCCTATCTAAAAGTAATGCAGGGACAAAGGTGGATCAGAGATTGAAGGAAGGGCCAACCAATAACTGGCCCAAATTTAAAACCATCCCATGGGCAAACACCAATCCCTGACATTAATGATAATGCTTATATACAAGTGCCTAGCACAAGTGTACTCTGAGGAGCTCCACCAAGCAGCTGACAGAAAAAGATACAGATACTTATTTTTTTCTTCAATAAAAGTCTTTTATACCCCCTCCCCAAAGAGCCCATATTGTACTTGTGATCAGGATCTTGTTTCTGGAGCTAGCAAACTGAAGTCTCACTCTCAGCCTGCTGCACAGCTCCCTTCTCAGACACATAGATGCCATCCACAAATTTCCTGGTTTCCTTGTTTTTATCTGTTGTTGCTTGCTAAATCAGACCCACTGAATCTGAAGCAAGTTAAATATTTCCTTCTAGGATTAAGTCATCCTTTTGGGCTTGAGAGACAGAACAAGCAACACCTGTCCTCATCCAAACTCTGTGGATGTACTTTTCACCTAAGAAATTTTGGTTTTCAACCAAAGACTCATTTTTCTGAATAACAAACAGCTTTGATGAGGAAGTGAGCATACACAAACCTCATAAAGGAAGCCCAGTGTAACACCCTTGATCATGCTCTGAACATGACTGCAGATGGTTCTGACAATGGCCATTTCCTTTCTGGTATCCCACCATTTGTCAACACAGAGCCTTTTCTTCATTTTTCCAAGAAGTCTCCACTCTACATTCCAAAGGACTGAAGCTCTAATGTAGATCAGAACACCACAGAAAGACCAATAGTATCAACTAACCTGGTCCCTTAACAGCTCTCTGAGACTGAGCTACCAACCAAAAATCATACAAGTAGTTGGCTGGACTGAGGCCTCCCTACATATAGACCTGCTTTTTCTGGCATCAGTGAAAAAGGATGTACCTAACCCTGCACCAGGGTAGTGGGAAATACCTTGGGAGGGGAACCCCAGCCAGTCAGAGTTAAAGGGGAGATGAGATGGGGGAGGATATTGTATGGGGATAGGAAAGGGGGACAACTTTTGGAATGTAATTAACTAAATAAATTAGGAAAATTATACTTTTAAATCAAATCAGTTGATTCACTATGATATTGTGTTATTTATTTATATTTTCTGATCTGGCTTGTGAAACTAAAGATTAATAAATTAAAAGGAAGACTTCATAACTCGGCCTCCCACCAGTCAGGAGAGGTGCATCCATCTTGGTTCCGGACTCCAGGGATCGGACAGACTGAGGTACACAAACATAATCCGAGGCCAACACCGAGGCCATCGGGGTGCCAACCCAGCCAGGAGGTTTTTTGTCCAGGCCTGCACGTGCGCCGCCGCCATTTTGCCTGCAGGACAACAGAGAGCTCTGGCGGGCAGACCTGTAACAGGCATAGCCTGAGGCTAACAAAGCAGGGGTCTAGGCCCCAAAAGGCACAGGACTGACCCCAAGAACTGGGCGGCTTGGTGGGCCATCTGTGAGTCAACCCGCCCAGGAGGTTGTTAGCAGAGCAGACTCTCCCGGCGCTTTCAGGGAGCGCAGCGCGCAAGCCCGCCATCCTAGTCACCTGGCGGACCCAATTAACAGTCATAGCCCTAGGGGAACTTTGCTAGGACCTTGGCCTCCCAGGCTTTTGCCTGGACTCAGGGACTGGGCGTCCAGGCTAACCTTCTGTGCGCCAGCCCGGTTGGCGGATCGGCTGCCCAGCTGAGTGAACAGAACACAGGGAAGGTCACAGCAGCATACACCATCGGCACTCCCTGGGGGTGCACATGGGCTCCATCTGGTCCACTGACACAATCTGGGGCAAGGCCTCAGGCGGAAGCCCTCAGCTCTACTCTCTCCACTTCCGGATCCAGATCAGCCTGGGCGGCAGCACCACATCTCCAATTCCTGCAAGTGGCTAGCTGGGCTTCCGGGCGGCCAGCTGGGAGAAGTCAGTGTGCTCCAGTGAATCCAGCGGGCCCCAGCAGGAGCCTTCGGGTGCCTACTTTGGGATCTGAACAGCCTGGGCAGCAGCACCCTGTCTACAAGCAGTGCAGGAGGTAAGCTGTGCACCAGAGGCCAACTGGGAAGGGGCAGCTTGCACTGGTGAGTCCAGCACTGACAAGACAAACTAACACCAGTGAGAACTAGATGGCAAAAGGCAAACGCAGGAACGTCACTAACAGAAATCAAGGCAATATGGCAAGATCTGAACCCAATTCTCCTCTACCAACATGTCCTGGATACCCCATCACACCAGTAAAACAAGATTTGGATTTAAAATCACTGGTCATGATGCTGGTACAGGAACACATGAAGGACAAACTTAAAGAAATTCAGGAGACAATGGATCAAAAGTTAGAAGCCCTTGCAAGGGAAACACAAAAATCATTGAAAGAAATCCAGGAGAATACAAAAGCCAACAAGGAGGAAATGCAAAAAACACTTAAAGAAATACAGGAGAACTTTGGTCAACAGGCTGAGGTCATGAAAGAGGAAACACAAAAATCTCTTAAAGAAATACAGGAGAACTTTGGTCAACAGGCTGAGGTCATGAAAGAGGAAACACAAAAATCTCTTAAAGAATTACAGGAAAGCACAAACAAGCAAGTGAAGGAGCTAAGCAAAACCATCCAGGATCTAAAATCAGAAGTAGAAACAACTAAGAAAACTCAAAGGGAGACAACTTTGGAGATAGAAAGCCTTGGGAAGAAATCAGGGGACAGAGATGCAAATATCAACAACAGAATACAAGAGATAGAAGAAAGAATCTCAGATGCTGAAGATTCCATAGAAACCATGGACTCAACAGTTAAGGAAAATGCAAAATGCAAAAAGCTTGTAACCCAAAATATCCAGGAAATCCAGGACACAATGAGAAGACCAAACCTAAGGATTATAGGCATAGATGAGAGTGAAGATTTACAACTTAAAGGGCCAACAAATATCTTCAATAAAATTATGGAAGAAAACTTCCCTAACCTAAAGAGAGAGATGCCCATGAATATACAAGAAGCCTACAGAACTCCAAACAGACTGGACCAGAACAGAAATACTTCCTGTCACATAATAATCAAAACACCAAATGTTCTATACAAAGAAAGAATACTAAAGGCAGTAAGAGAAAAAGGCCAAGTAACATATAAAGGAATACCTATCAGAATCACAGCAGATTTTTCACCTGAGACTATGAAGGCTAGAAGATCCTGGGCAGATTTCATGCAGACTCTAAGAGAACACAAATGCCAACCAAAACTACTATATCCAGCAAAACTCTCAATCACCATAGATGGAGAAACTAAGATATTTCATGACAAAACCAAGTTTACTCAATATCTATCCACAAACCCAGCCCTAAAAAGGATAATAGGAGGACAACACCAATACAAGGAGGGAAACTTCACCCTGGAAAAAGCAAGATAGTAACCTTTCATCAAACCCAAAAGAAGTTAAGCATTCAAATTTAAAAAATAACGTCAAAAATGAAAGGAAGTAACAATCACTATTCCTTAATATCTCTTAACATCAATGGACTTAATGCCCCAATAAAAAGACACAGACTAACTGAATGGATACGTAAACAGGACCCTACATTTTGCTGCTTACAGGAAACACACCTCAGGGTCAAAGACAAACACTACCTTAGAGTAAAAGGCTGGAAGACAATTTTACAAGCAAATGGTCTCAGGAAACAAGCTGGAGTAGCCATTTTAATATCAGATAAAATTGACTTTCAACCCAAAGTCATCAAAAGAGACTCTGAGGGACACTTCTTGCTGGTCAAAGGAAAAATACAAAAAGAAGAACTGTCAATCCTGAACATCTATGCCCCAAATGCAAGGGCACCCACTTTCGTAAAAGAAACTTCATTAAAACTAAAAGCACACATTGCACCTAACACAATAATTGTGGGTGACTTCAACACTGCACTTTCCTCAATGGACTGATCAGGAAAACAGAAACTAAACAAGGACACAATGAAACTAATTGAAGCTTTGGACCAATTAGATTTAACAGATATATATATATATATAGAACATTCTATCCTAAAACAAAAGAATATACCTTTTTCTCAGCACCTCATGGTACCTTCTCCAAAATCGACCATATAATTGGTCACAAGACAGACCTCAACAAATCTAAGAAGATAGAACTAATGCCATGCCTCCTATCTGATCACTATGGAGTAAAAGTGGTCTTCAATAGCAACAGAAACAACAGAAAACCCACATACACGTGGAAACTGAACAATACTCTACTCAATGATACCTTGGTCAAGGAAGAAATAAAGAAAGAAATTAAAGACTTTTTAGAACACAATGAAAATGAAAACACAACATACCCAAATCTATGGGACACAATGAAAGCAGTGCTAAGAGGAAAACTCATAGCCCTGAGTGCCTCCAAAAAGAAAATGGGGAGAGCATACATTACCAGCTTAATGACACACCTGAAAGCCCTAGAACAAAAAGAAGCTATTTCGACCAGGAGGAGTAGAAGGCAGGAAATCATCAAACTCAGGGCCGAAATCAATCAAGTAGAAACAAAGAGAACCATACAAAAAATCAACAAAACCAGGAGCTGGTTCTTTGAGAAAATCAACAAGATAGATAAACCCTTAGCCAGACTGACCAAAGGGCACAGAGAAAGTATCCAAATTAAGAAACTTAGAAATGAAAAGGGAGATATAACAATGGAAACTGAGGAAATCCAAAAAATCATCAGATCCTACAAGAGCCTGTAGTCAACACAACTGGAGAATCTGGAGGACATGGACAATTTTCTTGACAGATACCAAATACCAAAATTAAATCAGGACCAACTAGACCATCTAAACAGTCCCATAATGCCTAAAGAAATAGAAGGAGTCATAGAAAGTCTTCCAACCAAAAAAAGCACAGGACCAGATGGCTACAGTGCAGAATTCTACCAGACCTTCAAAGAAGAGTTAACACCAATACTCTTCAAACTATTCCACAAAATAGAAACAGAAGGAACACTACCCAATTCCTTCTACGAAGCCACAATTACGCTGATACCAAAGCCACAAAAAGATCCAACAAAGAAAGAGAACATCAGACCAATTTCCCTTATGAACATCGATGCAAAAATACTCAATAAAATTCTTGCCAACCGAATTCAAGAACACATCAAAACGATCATCCACCATGATCAAGTAGGCTTTATCCAGGGAATGCAGGGTTGGTTCAATATATGGAAATCCATCAATAAAATCCACTACATAAACAAACTCAAAGAACAAAACCACATGGTCATTTCATTGGATGCTGAAAAAGCATTTGACAAAATTCAGCATCCTTTCATGTTTAAAGTCTTGGAGAGAACAGGAATTCAAGGCCCATACCTAAACATAGTAAAAGTAATATACAGCAAACCGGTAGCCAGCATCAAACTAAATGGAGCGAAACTTGAAGCAATCCCACTGAAATCAGGGACCAGACAAGGCTGCCCCCTTTCTCCTTATCTTTTCAATATTGTACTTGAGGTACTAGCTCGGGCAATTCGACAACATAAGGATGTCAAAGGGATACAAATTGGAAAGGAAGAAGTCAAACTATCATTATTTGCAGACGACATGATCGTCTACCTAAGTGACCCAAAGAACTCCACTAGAGAGCTCCTACAGCTGATAAACAACTTCAGCAAAGTTGCAGGCTATAAAATCAACTCAAGCAAATCAGTGCCTTCCTATACTCAAAGGATAAGCAGCCTGAGAAAGAAATTAGGGAAATGACCCCCTTCACAATAGCCACAAACAGTATAAAGTATCTCGGGGTGACTCTTACCAAACCTGTGAAAGATCTGTATGACAAGAACTTCAAGACTCTGAAGAAGGAAATGGAAGAAGACCTCAAAAAATGGGAAAACCTCCCATGCTCATGGATCAGTAGAATCAATATAGTTAAAATGGCCATTTTGCCTAAAGCACTATACAGATTCAATGTAATACCCATCAAAATCCCAACTCAATTCTTCACAGAGTTAGAAAGCGCAATTATCAAATTCATCTGGAACAACAAAAAACCCAGGATAGCTAAAACTATTCTCAGCAACAAAAGAAAATCTGGGGGAATCAGTATCCCTGACCTCAAGCAATACTACAGAGCAATAGTGTTAAAAACTGCATGGTATTGGTACAGTGACAGGCAGGAGGATCAATGGAAGAGGATTGAAGATCCAGAAATGAACCCACACACCTATGGCCACTTGATCCTCGACAAAGAGGCTGAAAACATCCAATGGAAAAAAGATAGACTTTTCAACAAATGGTGCTGGTTCAACTGGAGGTCTGCATGCAGAAGAATGCGAATTGATCCATCCTTGTCTCCTTGTACTAAGCTCAAATCCAAATGGATCAAGGACCTCCACATAAAGCCAGACATTCTGAAGCTAATAGAAAAGAAACTGGGGAGGACCCTTGAGGACATCGGTACAGGGAGAAAGTTTCTGAACAGAACACCAGTAGCGTATGCTCTAAGAGCAAGAATTGACAAATGGGACCTCATAAAATTACAAAGTTTCTGTAAGGCAAAGGACACCATCAAGAGGACAAATCGGCAACCAACAAATTGGGAAAAGATCTTCACCAATCCTACATCAGATAGAGGGCTAATATCCAATATATATAAAGAACTCAAGAAGTTAGACTCCAGAAAACCAAACAACCCTATTAAAAATGGGGTACAGAGTTAAACAAAGAATTCTCACCTGAAGAACTTCGGATGGCGGAGAAGCATCTTAAAAAATGCTCAACTTCATTAGTCATTAGGGAAATGCAAATCAAAACAACCCTAAGATTTCATCTTACACCAGTCAGAATGGCTAAGATTAAAAATTCAGGAGACAGCAGGTGTTGGAGAGGGTGTGGAGAAAGAGGAACACTCCTCCACTGCTGGTGGGGTTGCAAATTGGTACAACCACTCTGGAAAGCAGTCTGGCGGTTCCTCCGAAAACTGGGCACCTCACTTCCAGAAGATCCTGCTATACCACTCCTGGGCATATACCCAGAAGACTCCCCACCATGTAATAAGGATACATGTTCTACTATGTTCATAGCAGCCCTATTTATAATTGCCAGATGCTGGAAAGAACCCAGGTATCCCTCAACAGAAGAGTGGATGCAAAAAATGTGGTATATATACACAATGGTGTTCTATTCAGCCATTAGAAACAATGAATTCATGAAATTCTTAGGCAAATGGATGGAGCTAGAGAATATCATACTAAGTGATGTAACCCAGACTCAAAAGGTGAATCATGGTATGCACTCACTAATAAGTGGATATTAACCTAGAAAACTGGAATACCCAAAACATAATCCACACATCAAATGAGGTACAAGAAGAAAGGAGGAGTGGCCCCTGGTTCTGGAAAGACTCAGTGAAACAGTATTCAGCAAAACCAGAACGGGGAAGTGGGAACGGGTGGGTAGGAGGACAGGGGAAGAGAAGGGGGCTTACGGGACTTTCGGGGAGTGGGGGGGCTAGAAAAGGGAAATCATTTGAAATGTAAATAAATTATATCGAATAAAAAAAAGAATATATATATATATATATAAAATTAAAAAATAAAATAAAATTGTAAACAAAGAATATAGAAAATATATATATATATAATTAAAAAAATAAAATAAAATCAGTTAAAAAAATAAATTAAAAGGAAGTCTATTTATTTAGTAAATAAATTTTATCACTGTATATGGAAGTATACTATGCATATTTGTGTGTGTGTGTGTGTGTGTGTGTGTGTGTGTATGTGTGTGTGGTTGTGAATGGAGGTACATCAACTCTGGGAATTCTAATTCATGTATTAATACTTACATGGCAAGAACTTTAAGGAATGAACCATAGGCTTTAATCCTATTACTTCATTTTGTCTTATTTTTAAGATTTATTTTACATGTATGTATGTTTTGCCTGTATGTATGTCTGATTGCCATGCTCTTGGTGCCCACAAATATCAAAAGAAGGTATCATGATCTTCTGGAACTAGAGTTATAGCTGGTTATGTGTCAGCATAATGTTTTTTTGCAATAAGATTAAAAGAACATTCCTCAGTTCCATGTTGTTTACCAGTTACTTTTTTTAATTTAAATACACTTTTGTCTTTTTATTTGTGAACCATAGCCTTTAACAGCTAATCAATTTCCTTGATCCTTTTTTTAAGTACATTTTTGTCTTAGTTATTGAGTGGCCCTTTCTGGCATTCATTAAATTTACCATTACACATTGAGATGTACATAGCTTGGGTCAATTTAATTTTAGTGGGTAATAGTTATTTGTATAATTTTTATTTTAAAATATTTAAGTAATATAAGCATGAAATTAGTTATCATTTGCATATTAGATATACAAAAACAAGAGATCAAAAGTAAACTAAGTAATAATAAAATTTAGCATTATTCTACAATTACTTGGTAATAAAAGGATAAAAGTAATTATGTGAAAAAATTATAAGATTTATAAAGTAATTTTTTTCTTGAAAGTCTTGATTTATAAATTACTAAATTGGTCAATGTCCAAAATATAAGGTTCCATATGGGAATATTTATAACAAGCGTATACAATGTAATTAATTATTCAATTGTGAATACTAACCAGAATTGTGACAATTGCAATGAAGTCAAAAGTTACTTGATCCTATTAGTATTGCATTCTAATTTTAATTAAAGCTTACAGCACTAATAAAGATCCATTTATGAATTTTATGTTGCTGGTTTTCCCCACTGGAGATATACATTGATAACAGCCCCAGCTTTTAGGGATATAAAGGACTTTAGCACTTAACGGTACTCTTTTTTTCTTTTTTTCTTTCTTTTTTTTTATTTTTTTTTTATTTGATATAATTTATTTACATTTCAAATGATTTCCCCTTTTCTAGCCCCCCCCCCCACTCCCCGAAAGTCCCGTAAGCCCCCTTCTCTTCCCCTGTCCTCCCTCCCACCCCTTCCCAGTTCCCCGTTCTGGTTTTGCAGAATACTGTTTCACTGAGTCTTTCCAGAACCAGGGACCACTCCTCCTTTCTTCTTGTATCTCATTTGATGTGTGGATTATGTTTTGGGTATTCCAGTTTTCTAGGTTAATAACCACTTAAGAAACAAAGATCTGGAGAGAAACCAAATTCAAATAATCTTAAAGGTGAAAGGATAAATTTCTAAGTAACACTTGATTTTATAATTAACAAATAAGGCAATATTTATACTGAAACTCTTCTGAGACACTTGAGAGGGCAAATAACATCTGTACTGTTTCTAAAACATTCACACTTGTCATTTATTGTACATTTTCTCTATTGTATCATTAATGAACCTATCATCTCATCTGACATTACATGCCAAATTGAGATACAGTTAAATAAATAGTACTTATTTGGCAATAAAATTGATAGTGGAGTGCTTATCTCTACAACATATATATTTGTTTGATGAATCATTCTAAATAATTTTAATCAATATCACTAAACAGTGGTAGAAAATACTTTAAACAAATTGAACTTTTAGAGACCATACTTCAACTATGTGTTTATTTACTTTAGTTCAAATTTAGGTATTAATCAATGTGTAAGATCTATAAATATAAGAATAAAAGGCTAAGTGTATTAATTATGTAAAATAAACTCTACCCTAGATTAAAATATCTTTTTAAGTTGATGGAAAAATATGATTTATAGATGTCCTTAAATATATTTTAGCTTTCATTGGAACTGATCATCTGGAATCCTTGAATAAAAAAAAAAATGAAAGCTAAACAGAAAGATAATTTAATAGCTTAAATACATCTTAATGGCTATTTCCATAGTATATTAAATATAAATATATATGTGTGTGTGTGTTTTACATAGATATATATGTATAGATAATAAATATATACATAAATGATAGATAATTAGATATTTAAGAAGTTTATACAATATTTGTTTCTGTATGTCGTTTTCAAACATAGAGAGATAGATTTGCAAATTAAATAGTCCTAAATGAAGAGAATCCTGGTAATTTCAAAATGCATTACATTTTTTTAGTATATTGAGATTTTTCTCAGTTAAAATTTTTCTTTAGAAAAAAAGTAATCTTCCCTTTGGTTTGTGGTTTACTCTCTGAGAACTCTCAGGGGTCCAGGTTAGTTGAACCTGTCAATTTTCCTGTAGATTTCTTATCCCATTCAGGGCCTTCAATCCTTCCCCAAATCCTTCTATAAGAGCTGGGGACCAGGAGGAGGCCAGTGCTTAGAAAGTAAATAAATAAATATGCCCGTACATATTTTTTAAATATTATAGTCCATTTTTCTTTCTTTTCTTTCTTTTCTATAGTCTTTGTTTACACTCCAAATGATTTCCCCTTTCCTGGTGCCTCCCTCCTCAAAAGTCCCATAAGCCCTCTTCCCTCTGCCTATTCCCCAATCAACTCCCTCCCATTTTTCTGTCTTGGTAATCCCCTACATTGTTGCATCAAGCCTTTCCAGGACCAGAGCCCTCTTCTTCCTTCTTCTTGGGAATCATTTGATATGTGAATTGTGTGTTGGGTATTCAGAGCTTCTGGACTAATATCTATTATCAGTGGATCACTTAAAGAAATTCAGGAGAATATGGGTCAACAGATAGAAGCCAATAAAGAAGAAACACAAAAATCACGTAAAGAAATGCAGGAGAACTTGAGTCAACAGGCAGAAGTCAATGAAAGAGGAAACACAAAAATCTCTTAAAGAATTACAGGAAAACACACAAAAAAAAACAAATGAAGGAACTAAGCAAAACCATCCAGAATCTGAAAACAGAAGTAGAAAGAAGTAAGAAATCACAGATGAAAACAATTTTGGAGATAGAAAACCTTGGGAAGAAATCAGGGGTCATAGAGGCAAATATGAACAACAGAATACAAGAGATAGAAGAAAGAATCTCAGATGCTAAAGATACCATAGAAACCATTGACTCAACAGTCAAAGAAAATGCAAAATGCAAAAAAGCTTGTAACCCAGAACATCCAGGAAATCCAGGACACAATGAGAAGATCAAACCTAAGGATTATAGGTATAGATGAGAGTGAAGATTTACAACTGGAAGGGCCAGCAAATATCTTCAACAAAATTATAGTCCATTTTAAAAGTTGAAAATTAACCTTACCACAATTGCACATATAAGCAAATTAATGATTAAATCAATTATTTTAGAAATATTTTTAAATTAGCTCTAATATTAAAAACATGGAAGACAATATTTTCTAAGTAGAATGTACATAGATTAATAATACATTTTTCTCTTAAGCCAGAGTATAGTAAGTATAGGATAATTTAAATTAAAAAGTTAGTAAATTATTTACACACTGACATTTTAATACTAATATGTGCTATGCTACTTTATATTCTACAAATCTTCATATATTTAATATTCTCTACCATATCATTTATTTCAGTTAGTTAATATGAAACTGAATATTGACCTTATTTTCCCTAGAATTTTCCTATATTTTCTGTTATTGACATAAAAGGCATTGATATGAATATATGTATAATATATGTATAATATAATTTCTTATATTACCCTAGCGATGATCAGCTGCAATTTTTCTATTCTGGTCTTCAATAAAAGTACATCAGACTATCAATAATAAAATTTCAACCTATACTGTAAGACAGAACAACTTTTACAAAAAATATTATTGCTGGCCTACTTAGTTTCTAACAGTAGAATTTACTAAAGTATATAGATGAATCAAATATGTTTTTAAGCTAACTTTCCCACAGAATACATGCCACTTTTATGACAGGACATTTTTCCAAGTCAAAGTACACTCAGTTAATGTCACCCATGTCACAGTTTTTGTGTGCCCTGGGCAATGCTTTGTGTTCTTTTCTCATTATTTTTAACAAGCATTCAGAACAGTATTTGTTCATGATGCTATCCAAATGCCAAAGTATTTTAGGTACAATATATAGTTATTTAGTTGTATCTTATGTGCTATCCCAAAAAAGAAATTGTAAACTGCATTTCTACAAGTTATTGAAAACCTTTTATCATTAGGTGCCTTTTTTTTAAAGAAAGTATACTGAAAATAAGCATATTTTAACTGACATGAAATCTTCCCAGCAGGGTTGTTTCATTTAAATTTGTTAATCAATTTTCAAGACAATTATGAAACTGTATTAAGTTGTCTTTTAAATCTGGGGGAATCATTATCCCCGACCTCAAGCAATACTACAGAGCAATAGTGTTAAAAACTGCATGGTATTGGTACAGTGACAGGCAGGAGGATCAATGGAACAGGATTGAAGATCCAGAAATGAACCCACACACCTATGGCCACTTGATCCTTGACAAAGAGGCTGAAAACATCCAATGGAAAAAAAGATAGCCTTTTCAACAAATGGTGCTGGTTCAACTGGAGGTCAGCATGCAGAAGAATGCGAATTGATCCATCCTTGTCTCCTTGTACTAAGCTCAAATCCAAATGGATCAAGGACCTCCACATAAAGCCAGACACTCTGAAGCTAATAGAAAAGAAACTGGGGAAGACCCTTGAGGACATCGGTACAGGGGGAAAGTTTCTGAACAGAACACCAATAGTGTATGCTCTAAGAGCAAGAATTGACAAATGGGACCTCATAAAATTACAAAGTTTCTGTAAGGCAAAGGACACCATCAAGAGGACAAATCGGCAACCAACAAATTGGGAAAAGATCTTCACCAATCCTACATCAGATAGAGGGCTAATATCCAATATATAGAGAGAACTCAAGAAGTTAGACTCCAGAAAACCAAACAACCCTATTAAAAAATGGGGTAGAGAGTTAAACAAAGAATTCTCAACTGAAGAACTTCGGATGGCTGAGAAGCATCTTAAAAAATGCTCAACTTCATTAGCCATTAGGGAAATGCAAATCAAAACAACCCTAAGATTTCATCTTACACCAGTCAGAATGGCTAAGATTAAAAATTCAGGAGACAGCAGGTGTTGGAGAGGGTGTGGAGAAAGAGGAACACTCCTCCACTGCTGGTGGGGTTGCAAATTGGTACAACCACTCTGGAAATCAGTCTGGTGGTTCCTCCGAAAACTGGGCTCCTCACTTCCAGAAGATCCTGCTATACCACTCCTGGGCATATACCCAGAGTATTCCCCACCATGTAATAAGGATACATGCTCTACTATGTTCATAGCAGCCCTATTTATAATTGCCAGATGCTGGAAAGAACCCAGGTATCCCTCAACAGAAGAGTGGATGCAAAAAATGTGGTATATATACACAATGGAGTACTATTCAGCCATTAGAAACAATACATTCATGAAATTCTTAGGCAAATGGATAGAGCTAGAGAATATCGTACTAAGTGAGGTAACCCAGACTCAAAAGGTGAATCATGGTACGCACTCACTAATAAGTGGATATTAACCTAGAAAACTGGAATACCCAAAACATAATCCACACATCAAATGAGGTACAAGAAGAAAGGAGGAGTGGCCCCTGGTTCTGGAAAGACTCAGTGAAATAGTATTCGGCAAAACCAGAATGAGGAAGTGGGAAGGGGTGGGTGGGAGGACTGGGGAAGAGAAGGGGGCTTACGGGACTTTCGGGGAGTGGGGGGGGGACTACAAAAGGGAAATCATTTGAAATGTAAATAAATTATATCGAATAAAAAAAAAAGTTGTCTTGTGGTACAGATGACAAAATTATTTCTTAAATGAAGTCCAGCATTTACAAATTAGTCATTTTTGTCAGAATATACAGTAGAAAAAGAAAGATCAATCTTAATTTCTGATTTCAGTTTTCTATGATCTCTTTTGAATTTTACCTGTTACTCTTATTTCCCAAATAAACCCTTTATATTTAGAATCTCCTGTACAATATGGCAGTCACTTAGTGTATATGGCTATTAAAATTAAAATGCAGTTAAACAGATTCAGTAGATAAAAATATTACATGAAGTTTGGGTGAAGAACTGATATAGATGTAGGAAGATCTAGAGGAATGAGAGTGGTAGAATTTTATCAAAACATATTATATACAGACCTGAAATTCTTAACAAAATAACTAAAAATATAAATGAGACAATATACACAAACATAACTCAGTTCCTTGGTTTCACTTCCAACTTTTCAAGTACTCCAGTAACATATAAATAAAGTTACTCTTTTGCCTATCAAACACTAAAAACATATCTTTCTAACAACTAAATACTATCTTTGCAGAACATTTTGTTAAGAAACGATCCTCTCATAGAGTAAATTTTGTTATATGATTCAGAACCTAGAGTGTTAATTTTCACGTTTTAAGTAGTCAAATATTTGAATATCTCTATAACATTTCAGACATGCCCATTTAATTTATGTTAAGTGCTTATTCTTCAGACTTCTACCTTTTTATAACTTCACAGCATGATCAACATATTATTTTTAAAAAGAGTGAGAAAAAAGCAGATTTGGGTGTTTGTTGACAAATGTGCTGACAGTGACAAAAAGAAATCTACATAAATTTCTGATTAACATCTTTCAATATTGTTATTAATACATGACAAAAAGTAAACATCACTGTACAGACCTATTCTAAAACTGTTTATCAGCAAATCTTTTAAACCCTCTGTCTTATGTCACTTCTTCAAATAAATACTTCCTTGTTAGAGCTAGGAATACATCCAATTATCTGGATTTGAGTTTACTCAAGGAAGTTGTTGTTTTCAATTTGTTTTTAAAGATATGTCTAAATCTGTGTCTGTGTGTGTGTGTGTGTGTGTGTGTGTGTGTGTGTGTGTTCTTTTCACTACTCTTCATTGGTCATAATGTCAATTGCATTTTGGTAGTGCCTAATCAGAAAACATGTATAAATTTTAAATATCCCATCTGTATCAATATGATATCTGCAAAGGTTCATAATATTTGAAGACCAATATGTACATCTTATTATTTCACACAGCAATAACTGAGGTTTTAACTATTCTTTAAATCTTCTCACTAATTAAAAAAATCCCATGTATTATATGTACTTGTTAAGTGAGACCTCTGTGCATATATTTGATGAACATGTGGTATTTTATGCACTTTCATATTGTCTGTCTCATCACAAGACACAAACTAAGTTTTTAGATTAGCCCTGTAGGAGGACCAGCAGTCTCAATTAATCTGGACCCCTGAGATCTCTCAAACACTGGACCACCAACCAGGCAGAATACACCAGCTGATATGAGGCCCCCAACAAATGTACAGCAGAGGACTGCAGGGTCTGTGTTCAATCAGAGAAGATGTACCTAACCCTCAAGACACTGGAGGCCCCAGGGAGTTTAGAGTTCAGGTGGGGTGGGGAGTGGGGACATCAAAGTGGAGACAGGGGGTGGGGAGGAGGTACTGGAAGTGGAATAGTCTGAGGGTGGATGGAGTGGGGAAAATATATGGAGTGTAAAATAAATAAATAATAAAAAAACATAAAATAACAAAATATAAAATATAAAAATAACTGAAAATAAAACATAAAAACCCTACTTACCTCTTTTTATAATAGAAAAAAAATGAAAGTTCTATGCTCAAATAATTTAGAGAAAACAAAAATTTGTAGAAATGAAAGAATGTTTAGTCTCACTTGTGGACTGAGAAGATGAATAGAGATCCAGCTTTGACTTGAAATCAGCCTGAAAATTTTATCAGTAATACAACTATGTTCAGAAATTCTAGTAAAAAAAAAAGACTTTAAAATGGGGATGTGTTGGTAGGATATGGGAGGCGTAAGGTTCAGTTAATATTTATCTGTTATTATATTTCATTATATACATGTATGAAAATCTCAAGAGCAACATCCTCATCACCTCTCATGATTTTAACATCTTTTTAAGTACTAATTAAGCATTTCGTCTCAAGTAATCTTTTAAAAATCAGTTTTCTCATGTAGTTATTCTTACTATTTAAAAATGAAAAAGCCATGACTAGACTTAATCAAACTCAGATCCCAAGTAGTATGTTGATTTATAAATAGCAGGGCTGAGATCCTTGTCTGTGAAAACACAAATATTTGGAAAAATATATGCACAGTTCTTTTTTAAAAATGAACATGTGATTATAAAATGTACATTAATGACTTTAATACGCTTTATAACATGGAAAGTTACAATGGTCTACTCAAAAGTATAAAAACATTGTTTACCTTATAAGAATATCAGTTTTAAAACGTACCTTAATTAGTTGGTAATTTTGAACTCCATTTATTCCAATGTCAGGATCAATGGCTGCCGGAAGAGAATATCTAGAGTTTATAGCCGAGTTCTCTGGAATTGAAATGTTGATGACAGTTGCCGGGAATAACGGTGCATTATCATTTATGTCTTCTATCAGAAAGCGTATCTTAACCAATCTAAATATTTCATCTGGCAAAACAGCAACCTCCACTTCGTAAAAGCAACGAGCATCCACCAATATTCCAGCACATAATTTCTCACGATCAATGCGTGCACCAGTAGTGAAGATCTCGCCAGTACCCTCTTCAATGCGAATCAATGGTACATCCCCGGTTTTGTAAACTAATTTGAACTGCATAGGAGTGGTTAAGGACTTGTCGGGAATAAGCGACAAGTTGAGGTCTTTCAACAAGTCGCCTATCAGGACGTTTTCTGGCATTTCTTCTCGGACTGTATAATTCTTCTCCTGGGCGCCAGACTGAAACACGACGCATGCTAACAGGACCGCAAATATATACGTCCCGGACAACAAGTCCATACCAGTCTGGATACCAAAGGTACTGTTTGTCAGCCCACGATATACTGACAAAGAAAAAAGAAAACATAGGGAAGAGAGGGGGGGGGGAAGGAGAGAGAAAAAATAATAATTAGAAAGCTGACTATAAATCTGCATGTTAACTAAACGTTGCTTAAAATTAAAAATCATTAAATGCATTAGTGATAAGTAAATGACAAACATGTTTTGAACCAAGATATTATTCATTTTTATAGTAAGAGGAAAATAAATAATAATGAAGCATCATCTATGGTAGTTAAAAGAGATGGTATATTAAAAACAGTGTCTACTACTTAAGATATTTATATATTTAATATTTGAAGATATTTAAAAGAAATGTAAATAATTTAAATACATGGTCAAGGAAATATAAAATGGTATTTGTTAAAATCACAAAAATATCATTATTTCTCTGTTTTACTGAGGATTTCAAACAATTATTTTTGTGGCAGTAAACATTTAATATAATATTCCATTTTTCAGTTCTGTGCATAAAATGTACAATTTTTCAGATGAAAGTAGGTAAAACACATTCATACATGAAGTACTTGGTTCTGAAATATGAATTCAAAGCAAACATGGTTTAGGATAAGAAATGGGATTTATGAAAACTATCTAAATACAGGGGAGAATTGTGACATATAAAGCAGAATTCATTCTTGTTTGGGTGAAAAAAACAGTAAATATTAATTACAGTTATTCAAATTTCAGATTGTTATACACATCTGCTCTTTTGGAATTTTGCGAACAAAGTTTGTTGTTGTTATTATTGCTGCTGCTTCTGTATTTCACGGAACAGTGAAAATCTTTGTGAGTACTGATAGGACATAGAAATAAGGAAAAAGCTTATGAATGCATAACTATAAATCTCTAAATAGCATGCAAATACTCAATGGGAAATATGGGTAAAGATAAGTTCTAAGTTTTTGATTTAAGTTTATAGTATGGAAAATGAAAATTCATGATATAAAATTACATAAGAATAGATAAGATAAAGAATACCTGGATTAGTTTTGAAAATAAGAAAATCAATAGTTTTTTATATAAAGATTGCAGAAAGAATTGTTATTGCTTTTTTACATTTAAATCACAAAAAGATATCAGGTGATAGATTTGCTAATCTCAACATTCCTATAATATACTTCATACCATAAAAGTAATGTGATTATATGGATGTAGGAGGTAGACTGAAATAGGAAAATCAAACAGGGAGGAGGAGGGAAAAGGTCATTAATACATAGAAAAATAGTTAAAATTAGGACCATCTGAGTGATCTTATGGAAACTTGAAACAGTAGAAGCTTTCTAAAATATATACATATAATACAATATGTATATACATAAATGTGTGTATATATATATATATATATATATATATATATATATATATATATACACACACATAAAAGTGATCTAAATGAAATTGCCAAATAACCAGGAAGAAAGAACTAATTGTCAATTCAAATCTTGAATATTGACAATTCTAATCAGCAAATGAAGCTTCCTGTTAATTAGGATTAATTTTGGGAATCAATAACATTAACATTAAATTGAATCATTGACCAAAAAGGTAGCATGGGAAACCCCCTCCAAAAAAAAAAAATGCAGGCTGTTACAAAAGCTGTAAGTTGCTCTCTTAACACTGATGGTAAGATGCTATTGCAGAAGACAACACCTACATGACCCATTGAACACAGATTAGTATTTCTAGTTCTTGCGAAAGCTAAACTCTATGCCATCTACAAACCTTAGATCAATGTAAGTAATATGCCTGTAAGATAATCTAGTACAATAGTGGCAGAAAGCTTGTGGCAGTATCTAATATTTTATTTGATTTAAAGCTCACTCCTTTGGATGAAACTTATCTCTAGTGCTGCTCTTGTGGAAAAACATTGACACTAGACAGACCATTTACCTTAGAGAAAACCAAATAGTATCGTTTAACTAAAGGAGAAAACAATAAAATGTTCTTAATAATATTCTGCTATATTCTTTAGATCATGGCCTTTCTATGCCATCTTCAGAACAGCTTCCTTCTGTAGCATATGACACTGCAATTTGTCTATCAAATGCCTTACCTCAAGATCAGGACACTATGTGGAAGTAGAGACAGAAATGGCAGAAAAAGTTTAAAAGTCAGAGGTGCTGGAGGACACTAGGAGAAAAAGGCCCTCTATATCAATACAGTCAAAGATCGAATGAACTCACAGATACTCAAGCAGCATGCACAAGTCCTGCACAGGTCTTTAAATACTCTGCATGTACAAAATAGTTTCTAGTTTGATGTTTGTTTGTTTTTTCATGGAATTTCAGAGTGAAGCAAGCTGGCCTCTGTTTCTTGATGCACTTGGACTCTTTTCCTTCTCTTTGTTCCATTTTTATGACTCTATTGTGTTTTCATTTTATCCCGTTTTATTATTATTATTTATTAAGAGTCTGAGGAGATGGTTCAGATGTTAAGAGCATTTGTTGATCCTGCAGAAAAACTAGGCTTTGATTTGAACCACATGCATGACAATAACTCTATCTCCAGTTCCAAGATATCTGAAGGCCTCTTCTTAGTTTTGAAAATACTACATTTATTTGGTACCGGTAAAACACCCATAAACATAAAATAAAAGGATACAAGTTTTTCAAAGTTGTAAATACAAAATGGATTCTTCTTCATTTCATTCCTCATGAAAACCTTACGATTTTTATTCTCTAATTTTTAGTGTTGATTTTTATTACTTAGGTGTATGTATGTGTTTATTTGCATTTGAATGTGGATATATTCAAAAGTCATAGATATTAGATCACCCTACTACTGGAGTTACAGATAGTTGTGACTTACTCTACATGGGTATTTGAAATCAAAGTTGAGTCTTCTAGAAGAGCAGCAAGACAAGTAAGTACTCCTGACTTCTGAGACATCTCCTCAGTCCCTATTTTTCTAATTCATTGATAAAATTCAACAATTAACTTAGATTTCTAAAAATTTATTGTCTCATTTTTGGCATTTCTGTTATTTCTATTGTCAATTTTATATGTTTGATTTAGTCATTCGATATATTAAGTAACACTTAATACCAAAAAATTTGAAAGTAATAGTGTGTAATGCTATATAATAAAACATGAAATTTGTAGACCAGTACATTACACATTATGAAATGTCATATCGAGGGAACTTGGAAGGGGAGAAGCCCCGTGACCATATTTGCTGCCTGCCGGGGACAGAAAAGGATCACTAGGTACTGTACCACCCTGAGCTTTAGATTTCTGGTGGTGCAAACCGACAGGGGTCTCCCTGCACTCAGGAACTGAGCACTTAGGCAGGTTTTGTCTGCCAGCACGCCGCCGGCTTGGGTTCCGTGTCCTGCCCAGGGAGCTTGAAAGGAGAGAAGCCCCTCCGCCGTATTTGCTGCCTGCCAGGGACTAAAAAGGATCACTAGGTACTGTACCACCCTGAGCTTTAGATTTCTGGTGGTGCAAACCACCAGGGGTCTGCCTGCACTCTGGAACTAAGCACACAGGCGGTTCATCTGCAAGCCAGTCCATCACAGGACCTGTGTCCTATGTGAGAATCAACAGAGAGTGACCCGACCACACCATCTTAGCTCCATAATAGAGCAGACAGAGAACACCTGGTTAACCTTGACAACCTAAGTATAACATTGCTTGAGGCAAGACAGAGAAGGACTCCAAAGATTCAAAACAGGAAGGGAGCATATCAGTAATCTGTGCCAGAAGAAACCCAGTCATCCAGTGGTGCAGAGATAATCTTAAAGATCCACAGTAGGTTGAAGCACCAGCCACTGACAATAAGACCATCTAACTCCTGGGAGAACCAGATGACTAAAGGCAAACGTAGGAACGTTACTAACAGAAACCAAGGCATTATGGCAGCATCTGAACACAATTCTCCAACATTAGCAAGTCCTGGATACCCCAACACACCAGAAAAACAAGATTTGGATTTAAAATCACTGGTCATGATGCTGGTACAGGAACACATGAAGGACATATTTAAAGAAATTCAGGAGAAAATGGATCAAAAATTAGAAGCCCTTACAAGGGAAACACAAAAATCATTGAAAGAAATTCAGGAGAATACAAAAGCCAATAAGGAGGAAATGCAAAAATCACTTAAAGAAATACAGGAGAACCTTGATCAACAGGCAGAAGTCATGAAAGAGGAAACACAAAAATCTCTTAAAGAATTAGAGGAAAACACAAACAAGCAAATGACAGAACTGAACAAAAACTTCCAGGATCTAAAAACAGAAGTAGAAACAACTAAGAAAGCACAAAGGGAGACAACTTTGGAGATAGAAAACCTTGGGAAGGAATCAGGGGACATAGATGCAAATATCAACAACAGAATACAAGAGATAGAAGAAAGAATCTCAGAAGCCAAAGATACCATAGAAACCATTGTCTCAACAGTTAAAGAAAATGCAAAATGCCAAAAGCTTGTAACCCAAAATATCCAGGAAATCCAGAACATAATAAGAAAGCCAAATCTAAGGATTATTGGCATTTATGAGGGTGAAGATTTACAACTTAAAGGGCCAGCAAATATCTTCAACAAAATTATAGAAGAAAACTTCCCTAACCTAAAGAGAGAGATGCCCATGAATATACAAGAAGCCTACAGAACTCCAGTCTGGACCAGAACAGAAATACCTCCCGTCACATAATAATCAAAACCCCAAATGTACTAAACAAAGAAAGAATACTTAGGGCAGTAAGAGAAAAAGGGCAAGTAACATGTAAAGGAAGACCTATCAGAATTACACCAGATTTCTCACCAGAGACCATGAAAGCTAGAAGATCCTGGGCTGAGCTCATGCAGACTCTAAGAGAACACAAATGCCAGCCGAGACTACTATACCCAGCGAAACTCTCAATTACTATAGATGGAGAAACCAAGATATTCCATGACAAAACCAAATTTACACAATATCTTTCTACAATCCCAGCCCTACAAAGGATAATAGCGGGAAAACACCATTACAACAAGGGAAACTATACCTTGGAAAGAGCAGGATATTAAGCTTCTTTCATCAAACCCAAAGAAGACAACCACACACGTATAAAATTAAAATCAAAAATGATAGGAAGCAATAACCACTACTCCTTGATATCTCTTAACATCAATGGACTCAATTCCCCAATAAAAAGACATAGACTAACAGACTGGTTACATAAACAGGACCCTACATTTTGCTGCATACAGGAAACACACCTTAGTCTCAAAGACAAAAACTACCTTAGAGTAAAAGGCTGGAAGACAATTCTACAAGCAAATGGTCCCAGGAAACAAGACTTTTGCTCAAACATACACAAATCTATGGGACACAATGAAAGCAGTGCTAAGAGGAAAACTCATAGCTTTGAGTGCCTCCAAAAAGAAATTTGAGAGAGCATACACTAGAAGATTAACAGAACAACTGAAAGCCCTGGAACAAGAAGAAGCTAATTCACCCAGGAGGAGAAGAAGACAGGAAATCATCAAACTCAGGGCTGAAATCAATCAAGTAGAAACCAAGAGAACCATACAAAGAATCAACAAGACCAAAAGCTGGTTCTCTGAAAAAATCAACAAGAAAGATAAACCCTTAGCCAGACTAACCAAAGGGCACAGAGAAAGTATCCAAATTAACAAAATTAGAAATGAAAACAGAGATATTACAACAGAAACCAAGAAGAGGAAATTAAAAAAATCATCAGATCCTACTACAAAAACCTGTACTCAACAAAACTGGAGAATCTGGAGGAAATGGACATTTTCTTAGACAGTTACTAATTACCAAAATTAAACCAGGAACAAATAGACCATCTAAACAGACCCATAACCCCTAAAGAAATAGAAGGGGTCATAGATAGCCTTCCAACCAAAAAAAGCACAGGACCAGATGGCTTCACTGCAGAATTCTATCAGACCTTCAAAGAAGACCTAACACCAACTCTTCAAACCTTTCCAGCAAATAGAAACAGAAGGAACACTATTCAACTCCTTCTTCGAAGCCACTATTACGCTGATACCAAAACCACACAAAGATCCAACTAAGAAAGAGAATTTCAGGCCAATTTCCCTTATGAATATTGATGCTAAAATACTAAATAAAATTCTTGCCGACCGAATCCAAGAACACATCAAAACGATCATCCACCATGATCAAGTAGTCAGGGATGCAGGGATGGCTCAATAAAAGGAAATCCATAAATGCTATCCACTACATAAACAAACTCAAAGAAAAAAACCACATGATCATTTCATTAGATGCTGAAAAAGCATTTGACAAAATTCAGCATCCTTTCATGCTAAATGTCTTGGAAAGGACAGGAATCCAAGGCCCATATCTTAACATAGTAAAAGCAATATACAGCAAACCGGTAGCCAACATCAAACTAAATGGAGAGAAACTTGAAGCAATCCCCACTAAAATCAGGGACTAGACAAGGCTGCCCCCTCTCTTCATATCCTTTCAATATAGTTCTTGAAGCCCTAGCTAGAGCAATTAGACAACATAAGGAAATCAAAGGGATACAAATTGGAAAGGAAGAAGTCAAACTATCACTATTTGCAGATGATATGATCGTATCATATGATACGACCCCAAAAACTCTACTAGAGAACTCCTACAGCTGATGAACAACTTCAGCAAAGTGGCTGGCTACAAAATCAATGCAAGCAAATCAGTAGCCTTGATATATTCAAAGGATAAGCAGACTGAGAAAAAAATTAGGGAAATGACCCCCTTCACAATAGCTACAAACAGCATAAAGTATCTTGGGGTGACTCTAACGAAAATAAGTGAAAGACCTATATAACAAGAACTTCAGATCTCTGAAGAAGGAAATCGAAGATCTCAGAAAATGGAAAAATCTTCCATGCTCTTGGATTGGCAGGATTAATATAGTTAAAATGGCCATCATGCCAAAGGCAATCTACAGATTCAATGCTATCCCCATAAAAATCCCAACCCAGTTCTTCATAGAGCTAGAAAGAGCAATTCTCAAATTCATCTGGAATAACAAAAAACCCAGGATAGCTAAAACTATTCTCAACAGTAAAAGAACTTCAGAGGGATTCAGTATCCCAGACTTTAAACTCTACTACAGAGCAATAGTGATAAAAACTGCATGCTATTGGTACAATATCAGGCAAGCGAATCAATGGAATAGTATTGAAGACCCAGAAATGAACCAACACACTTCGTCTTCGACAAAGGAGCTGAAAGCATCCAGTGGAAAAAAGATAGTCTTTTCAACAAATGGTGCTGGTTCAATTGGAGGTCAGCATGCAGAAGAATACACATTGATCCATTCTTATCTCCTAGTACCAAGCTCAACTCCAAATGGATCAAGGACCTCCACATAAAACCTGACACACTGAAACTAATCAAAAAGAAACTGGGGAATACCCTTGAGGACATGGGCACAGGGGAATAGTTCCTGAATAGAACACCAATAGCTTATGCTCTAAGATCAAGAATTGACAAATGGGACCTCATAAAAGTACAAAGTTTCTGTAAGGCAAAGGACACCGTCAAAAGGACAAAATGTCAACCAACAGACTGGGAAAGGATCTTCACCAACCCTAAATCCGACAGAGGGTTAATATCTATTATATACAAAGAACTCAAGAATGTAGAACCCAGAGAAACAAATAACCCCATTAAAAGTGGGGTACGGAGCTAAACAAAGAATTTTCACATGAAGAACTTCGGAGAGCTGAGAAACACCTTAAGAAATGTTCAACATCATTAATCATTAGGGAAATGCAAATCAAAACAACCCTGAGATTTCACCTTACAGCAGTCAGAATGGCTAAGGTCAAAAACTCAGGAGACAGCCGGTGTTGTCGAGGATGTGGAGAAAGAGGAACACTCCTCCACTGCTGGTGGGATTGTAAGATGGTGCAACCACTTTGGAAATCAGTCTGGCGGTTCCTCAGAAAACTGGGCATTTCACTTCCTGAGGACCATGTTATACCACTCCTGGGCATATATCCAGAGGATTCTTCAGCATGCAATAAGGACACATGCTCCACTATGCTCATAGCAGCCTTATTTGTAGTAGCCAGAAGTTGGAAAGTACCCAGGTGTCCTTCAACTGAGGAATGGATACAAAAAATGTGGTATATTTACACAATGGAGTACTATTTAGCCATTAGAAACAATGAATTCATGAAATTCTT
Organism: Apodemus sylvaticus; assembly: GCF_947179515.1. Lineage (NCBI taxonomy): Eukaryota > Metazoa > Chordata > Mammalia > Rodentia > Muridae > Apodemus > Apodemus sylvaticus. The sequence continues at coordinate 79,931,711 of NC_067495.1, read as the reverse complement.
AGACAAATGGATGGAGCTGGAGAACATCATACTAAATGAGGTAACACAGTCTCAAAAGATCAATCATGGTATCCACTCACTGATAAGTGGATATTAGCCTAGAAACTTTGAATACCCAGGACATAATCCACAAATTAAATGATGTCCAACAAGAATGGAGGAGTGGCCCCTGGTTCTGGAAAGACTCAGTGCAAGAGTATAGGGGAATTCCAGTACAGGGAAATGGGAAGGGGTGGATGGAAGAACAGGGGGAGGGAAGAGGTCTTATGGGACTTGCGGGGAGTGGGGACCCAGAAAAGGGGAAATCATTTGAAACGTATATAAAAATATATCAATAAAAAAGATTTTCCACAAAAAAAGAAATGTCATATCTTTGCAATCAAATATGAGTAATTGTTGATATTAAATCACACAACAGCTTTAAAATATAACTATATAGAAACACTTGTGATTCTATTGCTGAAAAGTATTGATGCAAGCAAGTATCTAATGATATTCTCAACTCAATATTTATTATGAATTAGCAATAATAACAATGATTCTGAGCACAGAGAGGCATGATATAAATACCTTTTTGTGTGAATATAACTGACAGAAAATGTGCTATCAACTCATCCACTACATAGCTAGAAATTTGCATTTAAAAATATATAAGCATATGTAAATGATGAATAACATGAACTTAGAAAAATGAGAAAATTACATGTAAGTCAGTAATAAAATAAGCAAATACATTTTAACAAAATAGTTTTCATCATAAACTACCTGTGTTAAAAATATATTTTATAAAGTATAATCACAGACACCCTGAAAAATACATTATATATTTAAGAAATTTTGTTCAGATACTAGTGTTACTTATAAGTGATTGAGATATAACAGTGAGGAAAATGAATACCAAATACATGCTCTATCTTGGTAAACAACAGCAGAAGACTATTGTTGGCATTTTTGTATTTTTAGCATCATTCAGTCAATGATGAGAACTGGGATTACACAATACAGAAACCTGTTCAAGATCTGGTCTCTTGTGAATTACTGATTTTTACTACTATGAATGTGTAATTAAAAAACACTCTGTTGATACAAGAGCAAATGCATATACATATATGTATTCTCTATACACTGAATCTAGGACACTTAAAAAGTATGTGTCTGAATGATTTCATAAATATAATGCAAACATAAGCAGAATAAAAATGGGACAGTGGAAAACAGAATTAAAAGTAACAGTCTATTCTTATCCTACCCTTAGGAATTGCACATTATTACAATTGGCAGAAAATTTATACAGACTGCTTAAAAAAACATTGCATGAATGTTGCACTATATCTAAACAAGAAAAATAAATTAAACAATGACCTAATTCACTGAACTTGCTTACTCTCAATACATTCTAAGTATGTCTCATTCTACCTTTAACTCCAAACAATTTTAAAATGATTTTGTCATTAGAAATTATTTCAGGGGTTTTGAAACCTAGAATAAAAGTATAGTTTATAGAGAAAGATAATTTCTAAACTTAAGTGGATATATAATCAAAATGTTATAATAGAAACTATTATTTTACAATTATCTATAATTAATATATACTAATAAAACATAAGCCAATGCAGCCAATTTCAGTGTCTATATCTTATTAAAACCTATATTTTATGACACTAAAGAATTCTGATTGAGAAAATGCAACTGTACTTTTAACAAAAAATGATAGATAACCTAAAAATGATATCTATTTTCTTGTTAGGAATTAATAACACAAGAATTGTGAGAGATTTTCCCTAGCTCAAGAACTATTTATTAAGAGATTTCTATGTTAAGCATTGTTACAAATACTAAGAGGCTATATGCAAACAAAATAGACAAGATTTGTTACCCTACAATATATATTTGATAATATTAACAGAATTGTCTATATTCAATTCAGTGTTCAATTTGTACATACTGGACTCAAATCAAACTGTTACATGGTATGAATATTCAAGTTTAAATAATTTCAGTCTCTTGAAACATTTACATTTGCTAATTGAAAATTTTATTGTTAACTTACATACTAGAGTTGAGTTCATGGTTCTAGAAATAATCAGTACTAAAATGTTGTGGCTAAACATACCAGTGAAGAGGCAATGTGGATCCCACTTTTAGGAGTTTAATCTTTAAATCAAATACTCAGGGAAAATTTGCTTATACAAATGCATATTGTTTATTTCTCTTCATGAAAACATTCATAGACTTCATTTTCCTCCCCTCAAAAACTGTTCCTGCCACATACTGAAGATAATTTTTGAAATGAATATGGAAAGTAAAATGAAAGCAGAAACAGAATTACAAATTTCCAACTGGCACAATAGTACCTGGGCTGTTTACATATTGTCACTTTTGCACACTAATTTATGGTTGCTGTAAGTAGTGTTTTACACAGAACAAGAATCCTGAAAATCAGAGAACACTAAAGCATATATTTAATAAGCACCTCCAAAATGTAAAAAAAAAAAAAACAGAATATTTATTTTATGATTTAAAGAATTCAGGTCAAAAAATAATGTAAACAGGGATACACAGCCACTCATTTTTGCAATTCTAAAAGGTATAAATCACCAAGTAGTGTACAGACATGATTACTTTTGCTTGGAAACAGAATCTGCATCTCAGGCTTTTATAGTTCCTTGAGATAGCCTCAAAATTCTGTGTTCATTCAAAAAAACCATGCCTTAGCCCTATGAGTAGCTAAAACTACAGGCAATAAACTGTAAACAAAGCATCTCAAATATTTGTCAAAATAGGATATATTCCTAAATTACAATGCTACTTTCCTTTGCAGTATATTTTAATTAGCTATTTGTGAATGACTAGTTTACAATGTATAATAACAAACTGTTATACAAATTATTATTCTACAAATTATTATTCTACAAATGACTAGTTTACAATAGTATAATAACAAACTGTTAAAGATTTAGAAATATAAGTCCACAATGAAAAAGATACAGCCTTTCCTCACAATATTTTTATATTATCTACAAGCAAAACAGACCCTTCAACATCTGCAGGGTATAATATAGTTGTTTATTAATGTTCTTATGAATAAGAAAATCTTCCTAAAAGATATAATAAACAAAGTGGTTTGCAGTGTTGAAAAGAATATATTAATTTATAATGACTCCGTCGCAATATTAATTTCCTTCATTTCTTATCAAAATTAGAGAGTATTTGAGATGAGATTATGAAGATTAATTGAAAAATATATTGAAGATAGAAAATAACATGTTCTTTGCAGGCTTGTGACAAATTACATTATGACAATTCTAGTTATCAAATCATTTAATAAAGTTAATAAATATTTGCAAGATATTCTGTAACAAATCAATTCTGAGATAATTTCAAATGATAGCTTACATTTGTTACTATATTTTAATTATGCTAATAAACATTTGCTTAATTTCAGTTGCTTACCTAACTGATTTCAGCCAGTTTCTCATTTAGACTTTGTAACAAGTACATAATATACATTAAGTACAGGAAATTATTTATGAACTAAAATCAGTTAAAATAAGCTGGGTGGTGGTGGTGCATGCCTTTAATCCCAGCACTTGGGAGGCAGAGGCAGGTGGATTTCTGAGTTCGAGGTCAGCTTGGTCTACAGAGTAAGTTCCGAGAGAGCCAGGGCTACACAGAGAAACCCTGTCTCGAAAAAAACAAAAATAAATAAATAAATAAATAAATAAATAAATAAATAAATAAATAAATAAGTTATAAATCTATTTCATGTTTTAAAATGTTCTCAAAATGATCCCCTTGCAATCCTGCACAATTTTCTACAACTCCCTCTTGTATAAAGGAAAAAAAAATGTTTACAGGCAAAAGAAAAGAGAAATAGAAACAAAGAGTGAGCAATGGCCAATGATTCCTTAGTAATTATTATAGTACTATAATTTTATAATATTGAAGAAATCGAATGATAGGAAGTACTGATTTTTTAAGAAAAAAGGTACAGACTGCATTTTTAGGACTTTTTAAATATTTTAAATATTTTAGAATATTTGTTCGAAGGTTTTGATTATGTATGTTTTAATACTTCACTGGATTTTTTGTTTCATAGAATGAGTCTAGATATTTAAAGTAAGTGATATTTTTATATAATGACAGTTCTGAATTATTAAAATAATATAGGTCTAGAAAACATAGCTCACATTGTATTTATTATATCAATGTCCCTATTTAGAAAGATTAATTAATATTTCAGTATTAATTGCCAAGTTCCCTAAACAAATAAAATAATTGTGATATATGCTCTAAGGTTTTTTCAGATTATCTCTATTTGTATACTACAGCATGGTGCCTTTGTGATTTTTTTATTTATATCAACTTCTAATTTATCAAAATCATGATTTAAGTAAAATGAATACTTAAAAAGCAAATGAAGTGTATAACTAAAATATTTCAACTGGCATTTTAAGGGATGACTGCATCTGACAGGCTATAAAATGAATTTGGGCTAAAATACTGATAGTGAACAGGGGAATAATATCCATCATAAAATTGTTTCCAGAAGTGATAAAAGAATTTTATCCTTAATATTTGTATTTATTTCCCCGAGAACACAATGAAGCTCTTTCTGGCAAAATGTCATTGTAGTGACATTACCCATATTCAAAAAGTAAACATCATATACCTCTAATCAAGAAAGACCTGATAAATTTTTAAATGAGTCTTCCTGTCTGGTTTATAAACTGCATAAAATATCTTAGCTTACAGATTCACTCAAATATTTCAACATTATTTCTGTGCATTTTTTGTTTTTGTTTCTGTCAGCTCAAAAACATAGCTAATTGATGATGATTGTTTTTACTTTAGTTAATAAATAAATAGAAAACAATTGAACAACAGATCGTGCTTGCAATAATGGTACTACATTTTAGTGTATCTCAGGTAATGGTATATTTAAGTCATCAATAAAATTAATTATACATAATTCTGCCTTTAAAAGAGTATAACAATTAGGAGTAAAGTATTACTTATTATCTCTTCTTTCTGTGTGCAATAAGTTCACTGGATGGATTCATCTAATTCTAAAAGATAATGTTACTGAATTTATTAGGTGCTTACAACAAAGACAATATTCAGATTTCAGTATTACACTCAAGCTTTCCTCTTTTCTAGACTAATTTTTAAGTGAAATGTTTTGTAGATTTATTAACATTTCTCAAATTTGTAGTTATTTCACATTGTATTTCTGTATTAAAGTTCTCTATATAAATAAGATATTAACTTTATGAAAGCATTATTGTTTTGATAATAAAACATTAATTTGAAATAATGTCTGAAATATGAAATATAGCAATTATCAGATTATATATATTATATATGTATATTATCCTCATATATTCTGATTATCCCACTTAATAAAAGAAATACTTAAATATTTCATGTTGTTTTTTCTTTTCAGAGGTATTCAACTATTTAATAAAATACCAATAATTTATCAGAACTGATTTTGTTTCACATTTAGTGTAACTGTCATTCATTCTACAAAATCATGAACATATTCTACAGTATCTCTTCCTATAAACTCACAAAAACTGAAATGAGATATTTGTGATTAAATTACTTTGATCAGTAATTTATCTCATAAATAACAGATAAAAATCTTAGACATCAAGTTTCATTGTGCCATTAAAAGGTTTATTTTCAACATTAAATTTATATTTTAATTATAGGTATATAGATATATGTAGTCCAATATAATAGCCCTTACCTAATATGTTTGTCAAACTTAAAATTACATTTTAAAATGCAATGATTTAGTTGCTTTAAGACACATCTCTGTCTTTAACAGATAATGTGGTTTATACATTTCTTTATATATAATGCATATAATTTACTTTTATGTTCAATGTATTTTGCCTCACTGTATGTCTGTGTGAGGGTATCAGAACATCTAGAACTGAATTTTATAGACAGTTGTGATCTGCCATGTGTTGGCTGGGAATTGAACCTCGGCCCTCTGGAAGAGCAACCAGTACTTTTGACCACTGAAACACCTCTCCAGGTTTTATATATATATAAATATATATATATATGCCATCAGAGAAAGTTCTATTTAACAGTTTTTACCTAGATCAAGTGTCCACTGATGTTAATCTATGAAGGCATCCATAACAATATAATAATAATAAAAAGATACTTTATTGTTTGGTGACAGCAAAAAACAAAAAGAAGCAAACAAAAAAACCAAAATGAATTTATACAGTAAAACTCTTGATTCACTTAGTAATAAACACTGAAACTATCAGATGGTAATTTTTCTTTTTGTGCAGTTGGCAATTCAACAATAAAATAAAGGGAAATAAAGTTCTCAATTTAAATAATTGTTTTTGTTTATAACTAAAATATAAACTGTTAGTAAATTCAAATATAATACAACTGATTTCTAACATGAGAAAAACCATTTATTATTAAGCTATAATTCCTTTAGCATTTTTGTAAAAGTTGTAAAATTTGGATGTATCTATGAAACGGTATAAAGAAACCATCTTGTATAATTACTAAATACTGGTAAAGAATAATCTGTTGAGTTGTCACCCTTCAATGAAATAAGCATGTTTGACAAGTCTGTTTGTTAATTTTTTGTAAATATGGGATTTGTTTAATTTACTATTCATCTTTAATCTTTATTTACAATCTAGTCATTATCCCTATCCTGGTCTGCCATCCCACAGTTCCTGATTCCCTTCCTCCTCCTCCCTCTTGTCTCCTAGAGGATGTCCCTACCTTCCCATCCCCACATGACCTTCCCACCCTCTGGGGCCTCAAGTCTCTCCAGGTTTAGGTGCCTCTTCTCTCACTGAGGCTGGGGGATGCAGGGAGTCCTCTGCTCTATATGTGTCAGGGGCCTCAGGTCAGCTGATATATGCTGCTGATTGGTTGCTAAGTGACTGAGAGATCTTGGAGATCCAGGTGATTTGAGACTGCTGGTCTTCCTATGGGGTCATCCTCTTCCTTAACTTCTTCCAGTCTTTCCCTAATTTAATCATAGGGGGGCAGGACTTCAGGCAATTGGTTAGGTCTAAGTGTCTACATCTGTCTCAATCATCTGCTTGTTGGACCTCTCAGAGGATAGACATGCTAGGCTCTTGTTTGTAAGCAATCAAAAGGGATGGGTTAAAGAGAGGGAGGGACCTGGGTGGGAAAGGGGAAAGGGAGGGGGAAAGGGGAACTTGATAAAGTATTGGGGGTGGGAGAACAGGAGTAAAGCCCTGAGGGCTAGCACAATGAATGGAAATAAGCAACCTCAGGATGTATGAGGTGGGGGGATCCTCTAGAATGCACCAGAAACCTGGGAGGTAAGAGACTGTAGGTTCATTTTTGTTATCACCTGTAGTCTTACTTTCTTATTACTTTTGTCTCTTTGGCTTTTTTCTTGCTTGGATCAGGGCTGGAGCTCACCACAGCTTAAAGAATTTTCTACTACGTGCTATTTTCCTATAGTAAAATAGTTCCTTTTCCAATTTGAGACCTTTGAAAAAGTTGCTTTTTTGATGAGATTTTGATACAAGACATTGATATTTAGCCATGGCTAATCTAAAATACTATGTTGTTAGACTTTGAACTTGCAGTGATACTGATATCTCAATCTTCTGTGTACTAGGACCATACATATTTAGACACATTTGCCTGGAAACTGACTAGCATTACATTGTATTTATAAATTTTACTTTAATTCAATACTTCTCTTCATTTAAAATTTCAAAGCACACTGCATATGGATCTGGATGGCAGAGGAGGTGGAAAGGACCTGGGAGTAGTAAATGGAGATGTAACAATAATCACAATATATTATACTTCAATAAAATAAGTTAAATCAAAGTACATTGTGCACCTTTCATTGGAGAGAAAAATGCAATTAACTATGTGTAAATAAACAATAGCTTAAAATAGAATTTATTTCATAAAATAACATGGATTCCAATAAAATATATGAGAGATGTTATATTGTAGACCAAAAGAAAGCAAAGAATTACCAAGTAAGAAAAATAATCACTTTATAGTTTTAGTATACTTGGTATAATTTATGAAAGTATAAAGTACTCACCATTTTCTTCTCATTAATCACCACAATAATCTTTATATTTGCAGCATCAAGTATATAATACATGACAGACAACATTATTTCCTTTATGGTTATGCCAGTAAATGCAGAGACACACATTTGCTCAACATGCTTAGAGGAAGTGACATGTGAGTGCTTTACACAAGTCATTTATAGCACCATCTCTAATGCTCAGGGAAACTTGCAAAAGAAGGATCAGAAAGAATGCCGATGTCTGAAGTCATTTAAAGGGACTGCAACTGCTCTATTCTGGGTCAGACTCAGCCTACATGAGACTGTGACCATCAATCCAATCATGTATAAAAGGGAATGGTTCAGGGAGCCTTACCACTCCCTGTTAAAATAATAAATTTTAGGGAAGGGAGAATCATGATCAGTTTTATACAAAGTTGAGCCCACCAATCTCCAAAGGATAGTTACAAACCATGGTCACAAAGAAATTCCTGGTTAAAATTAATACTTTACAAAGGAAAATAAAAGGGAAAGAAAGATGGGAAATGGGGAATGACAAGGTGTGAGGAGATAAAAGAGAGAGGGAGTGAAAATAATCAGTGCATTAGACACAAGTATGAAATTGTGAAAGAACTAATTTAATCAATAAAAAACACAAACATAAATAAGTCACTATTCTTCCAGTATTTCATACAGGAAATTGAACTTGTCCTTATAAATAGCTCTATAAATTTATCATTATCTTGCCTTGTATAGATTCAGATGTGCATGAAAAATACAAATAAACTTATATTAAATAAAACCAAGAAATCTAAGCTACTTTTATTTATCATGATAAATAATAATTTTAATTTTGTCTGGCATCGAGAACGTATCTATTTTATGAATATAAGTAAAGCTGAAATAGACCACCTGCTATAGTTTATGAGTTTCCTCATATTTCTACCTTTATACAGACTTAATCTTCCCAAATTTTCACAGTACTACAGTAGTACATGTACAGTGTTAATGGATATTTATAATGTATTCCTTTTATCTTATTGTATGTTACTTATTACTTCAGGCTATATTCTATAGAGAAAAAAGCAAAAGGAGTTTCAAAAATTTATAAAAGTGAATTGAACCATTAGTAGAAGACCTGAACAGAGCTGAAGCCTTTAATTGGAAATGAAGTTTAATTGGAAATGAAGTCTACTATGTTGGGAAACATTTCAATCTCAAACATTTTTTTCCTCTTCTTCCTGTTATCAGTAGTTCTGAATGGTAGATATTTTTTCCATGGAGTCAAAGGTACCTAAGTTTATAATTTCGAGTGGAAGCTTAAGGGACAGAATCAGGTAGTGGCAATTTTTCATATGTTCATTATGTGTGAATTTTTAATATAAATGCAAGATGTAAATTATGAATACAAGCAAACTGTTTCAGTGAGCAAAATTCAATAGCTAAACTTTATAAAAAATTATCTGGACAATACCAGAATTTGGATTATTAAAAAATAATAAATTTCTTATTGACTTACTAAATGGCATTGTAGCATTTTTATTATACAGTATATTTCATTCATTTAATATACTTTTCTAACTGAGTTGTCCTACATAGAAATACATGTTTTTAATGTTGTCTGTCTTCTGTGCTCTTCCTGTAAGTTTGCTATTGAAATAAATTAAACTAAAAAAATCTTACCTGGTAAATTTCATAATTTATTTTATCACTACATTTAAGTTAGTACATTATATGTATATTTGATCATGAGGAATTATTGTCACCTTTTACTATCTAGTACAGGGTTATTTTTATCTTAATTTAAAGTTAACAGTTTTTGCCATATATAAATATGTTAACAACTCAACTTGTCAAAGTACATTTTCCTAGTGGGCACAATTTTAGCACTATGACTTCCAAACTAGCAATCAAATCCATATGCTAAAAAAAGGTAAAAAAAAAAGATTCTATTTTTGTGTTATATGCCACATTAATGAGAAAATGTAAAATCAATTTTGTTTATGCATGTATTATTAAATATATGGAAACAATTTATATGAAATTCCATTATAAAAATAAAAAAGGAATTAATTTCTGAAAGGCATTTATGAATATTCTTTGATTTGGTGATTTAGTTTTAAAATACATGGTCTTAATAACTATAGAGTATTCTGAAGGAATCCATAGTAATTTAGTTTTGCAGTTATATTATTAAGCATTATTGAGTACTTAAGACAAAATATTTCTTCAGGTGTTTACATGAATTGTAGCAAAACCATTAATTTAAAGCTGGTGCTAAATGTATCTGACATTAAAATCAAAATATTCATTAATTTCCCATCTTAATCTTGAAGAACATAAAGCCTATTATACATAATTATAGCCACACCCTAAGGGGAAGATGAAATTTATCATTTTTATTAAGATTTTGTAGCATGGACTATTGATTGGTTGGTTTTTTGGTTGGTTCATTTCAAATTCAGTATCTACTACTTACTAACTGTACAATTTCATAAGTCACTAAGATTTTCTGTGTTTCTGTATAAAAAAGAATACAACTGTACCTAATTCATAATGTTACTGTAAAGACTCTACTAATTAATATATGTAAAGAAATTTCTGGGATTAGATTTCCAGGAATATAAATGTAATTATTGCTATTAACTCAAAACAGTAAAGAATTATATATCATATAATCAGAAACAATGCTAATTCTTTGGGGAAAATAATTGCCTTCAACGTTGGATACTGGAATTCAATGATACTATTTTTTATTTTTTAATTTAATTTACATGTATAGTTGTTTGCCTTCATGTCTCCCATGTAATTATATTTAATATTTTCTTTACTGTTATAATTATCTTGCTATTTCTCTAGTATTATTAACCCAAGGAAATCTATTAAGGGAAGTAAGTTTTGAGTTGTATTTAAAGAAATGATGAGTGTGGATCATTGAAAAGATGTTTAAAAAATCATGGGTTGACTGTGTTAATTAGAGTGAAGAAGACATGTCTAGACATCACATGGGAGCCATGGGAGCTTGTTGATCTTGAAGGCCATCTGATTTCCTAACTGGAATTACAGATGGTTATGAGCCATCAGGTCTGTGCTGAGAAGCAAATACATATTCTCTGAAGAGCATCTTGTGCTCTCAACCATGTCTCTAGCCTAATAAATATACTCCATGTTTGTTATGTGTTTTGTTTTGCTTTACATTGCATTATCTGAGATAGTGCCTGCTCTGTACATCTGACTGGCATGGAGATGGCTATATGTATATAAGTCTGGCCTTGAACTCACAGTCGTCCATCTGGAGACTCTATTCCCTACTGAGGAAGTAAAGCCTATATAGGTTATGTATTTAAATATGTCTTTGAATAAGTCATTTCATCTTTTTACTGAGGATGAGAAAGATATGTGCTTATCTTTAAAATTATTTTAGCAGTGTACAATTGAAATATGCTTTAATAATAACCTATAATTATTTGCATATGAGAGATCATAATTGTGAGCAGTTCTGCAGTTTTAAATGGTTTGCATCATGATTTGTATATTACAGAATATACAGCCTTCGTGAGTTTTATCATCAGATATGCTAAACTGACCTGTTTGAACTCCTGATGTCTTGGATGTTCAGGTGGAAGCAGTCAGAACGCAGAAATCAGAAAAACAATGATTTTTAAAATAATGTTTGGATACATAATTTGTGAATTATGTCATCATAATATTATGCTAGATGAAATAAGAATTCAAATTTTCTAAAGTTGACCACTTTAAATTTAAAAAACAAAGTTGATTAAAACCTGTTACCGTTAGCACCTACAACATTACACCTTTAAGATTTCCACTAATTACAGCTGCTAATTTTTAAGTGGAACTGTTAAAGTGAGACAGAATTGACATAAGGACAGTTATTCAACCTCTTTTTTTTCTTAAAAAATAGTGTAAAACAATTTCAAACATATTATCTATCTAGCTATTCTTTTCACAGATGATTTTGTCTTAGATATTGGAAAATAAATATAATTTTTCACAACATTACTTATATAAAAGAAAATGTAATTACAGAAATTGATGATAGATAACTAACTTCATGGCCTGTTGTCAATTAGGAAACCACACTATGTAGTTTAGCATTCAAAGTTGTAATTACCTTCTTCCAAAAAAAAAAAAAAAGCCAAACGAAACAAACACACAAAACCATCTTAAAATTTATAATCTCTGATGTGTCCTCTTCAGTCTAGTGAACACAGTCAATCCATGACTTTTTCAACATCTTTTTAATGATCCACACTCATCATTTCTTTAAATACAACTCAAAACTCACGTCTCTTAATAGAGTTCCCTGGATTAACAATACTAGAGAAATAGCAAGATGATTATAACAGTAAAGAAAATGTTAAATATAATTACATTAGAGACATGCATTTGAAATAGAACAACTATGGCAAAAATATCCTGAAGTTTGTAGCTATCAAAGGGATTTTAGTAACAATAATTGGAAATAAATCTTATTAATAGTTAATATGTATTAAATGCATTGAAACAGCTTATTTTCATACTTACAGTTTTTCCTTAACCCTCAAAGATTTTTCAAACCATATCTGTTTGAAGTGAATTTACTGACTCAAATTCATTAGTAAAAACTTATGTTTAACACTAACAGCTTAACAGCACAGTTGAAGTCTCTAGAACAAAAAGAAGCAAATACACCCAAGTGGAGTAAACACTCAGGAAATAATCAAATTCAGAGCTGAAATCAACCAAGTAGAAACAAAAAGAACTATACAAAGAATCAACCAAACCAGGAGCTGGTTCTTTGAAAAAAAATAACAACAAGATAAACAAACCTTTAGACAATCTAACCAGAGGGAACAGAGATAGTGTCCAAATTAAAAAAAAATCAGAAATGAAAAGGGAAACATGACAACAGATACTGTGGAATTCCAAAAAAATCATCAGATCCCACAACAAAAGTCTATACTCAACAAAAGTGGAAAAACTAGATGAACCTGACAATTTTGTAAATAGATACCAGTACCCCCAGAGCTCCCAGGGACTAAACCACCAGAGAGTACACATGGAGGGACCCATGGCTCCAGCAGTACATGTAGCAAAGCATGGCCTTTTCAGACATCAGTGAGAAGAGATACCATTGGTCCTGTGAAGGTTCTATTCTCCAGAATAGGGGAAGGCATTTCAGAAAACTGGGGAAGGGGGTTATCAGGGGGATGGACGATGGAATAGGGGGTATTCAGAGGGGTAACGTGGAAAGGCAATACTATTTGACATCTAAATAAAGCAAATATCTAATAATAAAAAAAAAGAAAAAAACTTACCTCTATCTAACTTGGATCTCCTATACTACTAATAAATTATTGCCAAGAAAATAGGCATTATGAAACCTACAGATTTGCATTCCATATCTTCACACACACACACACAGACAGACACACACACACAAACACAGACAGACAGACACACACACACACATACACACACACATGTATATCAGGATATATAGCATGGTACATATATATGTTATACTGGTATTAAACAAAAATAGAATTAATAATCAAGACTAACACTGATTCACCTTCAAGCTATCTAATTATATATTCAAGTTTTCTTTAATATATTCATGATATTATAATTTACATTATATGTAATTTTGAGAGGGCATGAATAACAATGATGTAATTCTAAAATGAAGAACATAGGATACAGAAGGGGTCATTTGAAGATGTTTGGAAAGAGTAGGACTCTTTTCATTAGATTATATGAAAAGTGAACAAGTTTTCAGTTTTCATATAATCTAATGACAATAAAAGTGGATACACATGCACTTCACTCTTCCAGAACAGGCTGAAAAAAATCTCAAATTAGGCATTTGTGAAAAAGAAGTAAAATATATTACTTATTAAAATCTGTAATGCTACTACTTTAGATGTATTTTGACTCATTCAAGAGAACACACTAGAGGAACAATTAATTGCTATATCTAAAAATATAGATAATTTTGGATTGAATAATAACATCGTATGCTACTGAAAATAATTTCCAACTTATGTAATTGAATAGAATACTACCTAGACACAATGTGTCATGTCTGTGATTCCAATACCAATGAGGCTGAGATGAAAGGATTGTGAATTTCAAGTCAGCCTGGACTGAATGCTGAGAACCTATCTCAGAACACAGTGCTTATGCTAATTTAAAGAAAAGTAGAACACCAAACAAGTTCTATTTAGTTATATTTACATTGGGGCATAAATTACTTATTTATTACCCATTTATTCAACTCATACATTATGAACACAATAATGTCCTCATATTTATTTGGCTATTCACATTTGTATACATCCATTTAATACACTCAATATGCTAGGCCTTGGAACTGTAAAAAGCAAGGCAAAGCAGTGCTTCTAATGAAGATGCTCATAACCTACAAGGACTTGTTTGAATAACAGTCATTTCTTTAAATTATCAGTATAGTTAACTGAAAAAATAAGATCCCTACATGTCACAGAAGGATCTTCTCATCTTCAGTGTTTAATCTTCAAGGAGAGAATAATAATTTCTTTGCTTAAATTCTTTAGAAATGACAATTCTTACTTGTCTCAGTCAAGAGAGAAATGTGCTCTAATTTGTATGATTTGTTGTTGTTGTTGTTGTATTATATCTCCCATACAAGATAAGTCAATGCATAAATATGCTCTTATCTACTCTCATTATCTACATTTCAATTTTGAATCAAATATTTTAAGTCAAACAGAATATCAATACTGTAAAGCTGAAATTGAGAGTTCAGAAAAAAATTGTCCTGGGAATACCCAGAACAAAAGGAGACATATATAACATTCATAGAAAACTCATTGTGCAATTTCGCAATTAAAACCCACTTTGGTACAGTCCAAATAATTTTCGGCAAACGTGTGGTGGAGGCAAAAAGGAGAGACCAGTTTTTATAGCTGAATATTTTTTATTTCTCTCTCTCTCTCTCTCTCTCTCTCTCTCTCTCTCTCTCTCTCTCTCTCTCTCTCTCTCTTCATCTCTCTCCCTCCATCTCTCTCCCTCTCTCTCTCCCTCCATCTCTCTCTCTTTCTCTCTCTTTCCTTCCTTCCTTCTTTATGTCTGTTTTGCTTCTAGTTTTCTTTTGTTTTTATTTTTGTTTGTTGGTTGTTTGGTTCTATAGTTTTTTGGTTATTATTATTTTTCAAGACAAGATTTCTCTGTGTAAGCCTCGCTGTCCCTGAACTCAACCATCCTCCTGTCACTGGCTCCAAAGTGTTAGTATTAGAGAGTACAACACCACTGCTACACTAAATGGAACACAATTTTAAAACACAGTATACACTGAAAGGGCTTTAATATTCAGAAATCTGCAGTACAGAGGTAGTTGCACTTTTGAAACCTCTAAATTACCTTTAGTTTCAGACATTTGTTGATTATGTATTATCTTATGGATAAAATTCTGTTAGAAGCAAATGAAATCAATCACAGTTCTGAAATATTGGGGTTCAGTCTTCTATGAATTTCAACTAGAGAGATTTTATGTTATTTCTTTTGTTTGATAAAAATAGATAAATAAAAATGTCAATTTTGCTACTTTGACTTGTGTTTTAGATCATTATAAAAGTTATATCACTTTTTGATTGTTGCAGTAGATTTTCAAAATAGTAGTAATCATACATTAAAGGTACAACATATATAGACATCATTTAATTCCAACCCCATTGGCTAACAATACATTTCTAATTCTACAAAAAATGTTAAAACTTCCTTAAATACCAGTCACATATTATGTCACTAAGAATTATCAATTATCTAAATATGAAATTTCAAATTTATTCAGTCACAAAAGTTCTCTTAAATATAATTCCTCTTGATGCCAATTCACACTGAGAAGGACATTTGTTTGTACTTAAGGAGACTGGTAAGAGTCATCCCACAGAAGACTCTCTGCTTCTATAAAAGATTATGATGTTTAAAGCTGATAAGACATTTTTTACATCAAATCTATGAAAAGTACTTCACATACAGAAGGATTTTCCTATGGTAGGCCATGTGCTATGCATTGGACTCCATGGATACACAAGCCAAAATTCTAGAAGTAAATATCCCATGCTGAAGGAATATTGTGTTATTGTAGGAAAATATAAATTGTTTTATTTACAAAAACATAAAACAATAAGCTAAATATTTTCCCCAATTTTAGATCTTGGCAACAGAGGCAAAAAATATGAACATTATCATGAATGCTGTCATGGGTTTCCCTTGAATTTTAAAAAATCCTCACTATCTTTTTTAATAATATAACTTGTCTTTGGGAGAAAATGGTATGTATGTAAAATGTTTACATATGTAATAAGAGATAATTATTTAGAAAATTAGACCCTTTGTTATTGTTTTATATCTTTTGATTTCTTAAAAATCCATTTTGTAGGACTAGAAATATGGCTCAGTTGGTAGTGACACATGGCATCAAGAATGATGGCATGAGTTGCATTCAGAAGACCCACATAGTAGAAGGAAAGAAGAAAATACTACAGCTTGTCTGCTGACATATTCAAGTATGCTCAGCCACTGGTCTTCCCTTGATAGGTATAAAGATGGATAGATAGATAGATAGATAGATAGATAGATAGATAGATAGATAGATAGATAGATAGATAGACAGATAGAACACTAGGTAAGAGAATATTTAAAACAGATTTTTATGAAGGTTATTTGCATGCAAAATTGTTTGTTATTAAATTAATTAGAATTAAAGTTTCCTCATATGTTACACAGTAATTTCAGTTTTATTGCAAACATAATATTGACATAGTATATGCTTAAGGTTACATCTACTATATCATGTATCAATCATCTGTGCAACCTTCCGTCTTGTCCTCTAAATTTACACTAAAGACTAGGATGGATTTGACACATTTAGCTAAATAAAAACAAATTATACATATATATTAATTCATTCAAAGGATTATTATTGCTGTTTTTGTTGCTGCTGTTGTTATGTTATTGGAAAATAGGAAGTGGAAGGTTTTTTTGTTCATCCCTAGAGAAGGGCAAAAATAAAACCTTGTGTTTTTACTAATCTAAAAGCAAGCAACAATTAAAATATTACATATCTGTCATCTTGCAATGTAGCATAATCAATACTAGACATTTCCTAGATTGAACAAATAAGAATTTTACCAAAAATTTGGCATTTAATACAAACAGTAGTCAATTTTCACAATGTAGGTAATTTTAACTGTTTTTTATTGTTTTGTTTTAAAACTTTTATATTTTATGATCAAGTGTGTCTGTATGTATGCCAACTGTGGGTATGTCCATAGAGTCCAAAAGAAGGCATCCTATATCCTGGAGCTAGAGTTACTGGTGGTTGAGAGCTGCCCAATATGAATTTAAATTTTTTTTGTATCAGTGCTTTATCTTTATGCATGTCTGGGCCCTGCATGTATGCAAAGTCCAAAAGGTGAAAATAGAGTGTTATATCCCCTATTTTAGTTATTGATGATTGTGAGCTACCTGACATGGGTGCTGGGTACTGAACTCCCATTAGTTGTATGTTTAAATAAAGCCATTTCTGTGATTGGATAAAGCTGTTTTTCTGAGAAGATTAATATTTAGACTGAAAGAATTAACAGTTTAATAATATTAATTTGGAGACATTTATTAATTCCAGATACATGGCTAACATTGATACATAATGCATGATTTCATTAATGAAAATGAAAGTTTTTCAGCTTTTTAAATGTAATATTCTTTGAATTAGTCAGGAAGGACACTTTATAACTTAGGCACTACAATTTTTAGGTATGCTTTTTCTTTTGTTTTTATTGGTTATTTTATTTATTTACATTTCAAATGTTACCCCCTTCGCATTTTTCCCCTCCACAATCTCCCTGTCCCCTCCTCCCTCCCCCTGTCTCTATGAAGGTGCTCCACCAGCTGCCCACCCACTCCTGCCTCAGTGGCCTAGTATTCCCCTATCCTGGGTCATCAAGCTTCCAGAGGACCAAGAGGCTCCCTTACCAGTGATCCCAGATAAGGCCATCCTCTGCTACATATCCAGCTGGAGCCAAGGGTACTCCGGTGTTAATTTTAGAATGATGAATTGAAGAAAAGTGTTTGTGGGTACATTTTACTAATCGATTCTTACGTTTTAATATTTCTGATCTGTAAAATTTTCTCTATGACTTTGGAAAATCAAGTAAATGTTTGTTGGTGTATTAATGTAAATATTGTACTTCTGATTTTTTGTTTCCCTACGAGAGAGAGAGAGAGAGAGAGAGAGAGAGAGGAGAAAAGGAGAAACAGGGAGAAACATGGAGAGAGAGGAAAGAGTCAGACAAATAGAGATAGATAGACACACTTTTACCATTAAGAGCTTAAAAGACATTTATATAAATACAGAGTAATTTTTATATTTAAACTATTTTAGTTGAACATACTGCAACATTTCCATGGGAAAAATTAATTTCAATTTAAATGCTGAAGATAAATTTGACTATGAAAATAACTTTTAGTAGTAACTAAATCAATAACCCTTTTAATATACATATTTTGTTTGTAAGCCTGTGTGTACAATATGTGTGCATGTGCTCCTCTGAGCATGATGATGTGGAGGCCAGATGTCAATGTTCATGTATTTTATTGCTGTACACTTTATTTCTTGAGACAATGTCTTTCTTTGAGCCCAGAACTCACCATTTTGACTAGCTAGACAGGCTGGTCAGTCTGCTAATGCACTTGCTTCTGCCCCCACAGTTCTGAGCTTATGGAAAAAGAATGTAGTTCTGGACTACAGTGAGTGCTATACCTGTGGGTACAAGATATCTGAACCCATATCTTTGTAATTTTGGAGTAGGTATTTTACCCACTGAGCTATTTCTGAAGCCCTAAATATATGACTTTTTGTTTAGTTTCTATGAAATTCAACATAAAGTTACAGAGTACTTGGTCCAGAAACCAACCAAAAATTTTTACTTACAGCTGATCTCTCAAAAAAAGAATACTCCTGGATAAATATTATAATAAATCTAAACATTAATGTTTTGGATTCTTTATTTTGACCCTGTTAATTGAATGTCTTATTTGTAAATTTGTGTAATTTTAGTCTGAAACACATTGCTTCCTTAACTATATTTATGTTTGAAATCCTGGGTGTTAGATGAAGTCTTGAATACCAGGTACAGAATTATTTCCACAAATTACCTGTAAAAATGTTGAGATAATAGTAAAAATAATATGCATTATGTATAAAATTGCAAAAGATCATGCAACTTTCATGTGTATGAAAATATTGAGTTTGTGATGTGGCTAAAGTATGTTTGAAAGTTCAGACTACATTTATAAATTACTTTCTTCTATTTGAGTTCCATTTTCATTAATTCATCTAATGAAATTCTATTATTTTCTTTACAAGATTCTAAAAATTTACTAAGAATACTTATATAAAACCAATGATAAAACTTTAAAAATCAAAGATATTAATAATGATTTCCAAGTGGAAAAAATACTTCTAGTGATTTCAGATTAAGAGAAATCAAAGAAACCTGACAATGAGAAGAGCTAAGATTTCACAAATAGATAATCAGAGAAAGATAATTGAGGAACAAATAAAGTAACATATCAGCTAAAATAGACATAATGTGTTTCAACAAGACATCTTCAATTGTATATTTAAACATCTGGAATTAAGTTGTCAAATCTGGAAACCATGAGCTTTGGTTTATGATTATCCTTCCATGAATAGTATTTCTAAAATTAAACTATTTGAATTATTTGAACATTGTTCAATTAAGAGAAAGTATATCATTACTACTCTCCAGTTCTTTAAAATCTAAGGTTTATTATTGATAATAAAATTTTTCCTTTTTATTCATACTTTGCAAAGCATATGAGTATAATTTCATTTCTCTACTTATACTTGCATATTGTGATATGACAGAATAAATGCAACCTCCTAAGGACAACTATGTACTACATAAAGACTGGTGAGTGTCACAAGGAAAAGAGTTTTTGGAAGGCCATATAGCTAAGACATAGGGAATTTGCCTATCAAGTCCAATGTTCTGGATACAGTTTAATAAAATAGCAAAAGGGATAAATAAAGCTACTGAATAATTTGTTCTTATTTATGTTCTTGGGCTAATTACAAAATTCTGTATTGCCAATTTTCTCTGGACAAAATTAGGCAAAGTTTAAAATGAAATTTTATCTTACATACACAATGGTAATGCATTTACAGGGAGATAAAAATCCCCATTACCCCTGATGACTTATTAGTTTAAAACACTAGAAAAGAAAATACTCAGAAGTGAAGTAACTGAAATTTATACTCCCTATTACTTATCTTGAGAAAACATTCACTTGTGGTTTCAGATTTTCTCAGACAATAATCTTTAAATAAGTGCACTGTGGAGATTATAGACATCTCCATTTAAAAAACTGGAGATACCTGAGAGAATTCTGACAGCCAGGAATGCTGAGAAACAGCAAATGCCAATTCTCCTCAGTTTTCTCAAGTAGTTCTTTCCCTTTCATATTCATTATTCAATTAACAAGATTTATACCTGACTAAATTAAACAGGAAAATGTGAGTAATTTCCAAAAATAGTAACTCCTTATGATATTTATGATAAATAAATGAAAATAAACAATTACATATCTTAACAAAGATAATAAATAGCACCCTTTCATTTTCCCTGTCACTTTATAGTCTTTCTGACCTCCATACTTAAACCTCTGTTAAATTATTCACTTAAAACATCCTTAATTGTTTAAGAAAATATTCTAAGGAGCTCACTTATCTAATGTAATTTTCCTATCAACAAGTCTCATGTTTCATTATTTTATTGTAAGAAGGCTATTCTATCCTATTTCTTACTTATATTGAGCATTTACTTTAGTGTGAACTTGATCTAAATACATATACTCAATAAACAATACTGAAGTTTAACATAACATTTCTATTCTAAATTGAGAATTTAAAAATATTCAAAATTTTGTTCATGAGTTACTACCAATACTGGTTTAAAATCTATTCTATATTACACCTATCTGTATGAGGCATTACACATACACATCATTGAAAGTTATAGATTAGTGTAAGGATTACCATAAAATTTAATTTGGAGATTAAATTGAAAAGAAAGGATTCAACGTCATCTGTGTCAAAAGAAAACTCCTCATTAAACATGCTCATCATTTTAGAGCTCCTTCATTATAAGGTGTAACATCAAACAATATATTTTAAAGCATAACAACTTATTGAAAATTTACACTCAAAACATTTTATATGTGTACCATCAAATATTTAAATAACTTAATTATCTTGGTTACTTTTCTATTGCTGAAAAGAGATTCCATGATCAAGCAAACTTACACAGGAAAGTATGTAAGTAGGGGCTTGTTCAGAGTTTAGACTGTAAAGTCTAACAATAAAAAGTTTACATATCTTCCTTTCTTTTTGGAGATTACAATTTGTAATATAACACCTAGAATTAACAGTCATTACCAGCAGAAAAATCAAATCTATTATTTTTTGTATATTTTCAAAAAAGACTGATTTAGAATATTAAATATTTATATTTTAATGTCATAAAGTGAAAGAGCAATCTCTTATAGCAATGACAATATTTGATTTTAATACTCATTTTCTCACTTCAGTTACTATAAGTAGAAATTCAATATTACTCACAACTATTATACTCTATATAACACTTAGTAATTTTTAATATGTTCACACTTAAAAATTGCATTAAGAAAGGAATACATGACTATTGAATTTCCTTCTAATGCTTAACAGTGTTCCTCAACCAAAGTAATCATTCTGAGCAGAGTTCTTGCTATAATAACATTTTTATAATATACTTATTATTACCATTATATGAAACTTCTTCAACTTTTATATGTTTGTGTGATACTATTAATTAGAATCTTCCTCCACTGCTGGGCTTATCTACTTAAATGTTTGGTTGGTTCCCAGTTGGCAGACTGGAAAGATTAATAGGTATGTTTGGGGTTTTTTTGTTGTTGTTGTTTTTGTTTTTGTTTTTTTTTTTTTTTTTTGGTGTCACAGGGGATGAGCACACCAGACCAAGTCCCTTACTCTTTGCCTCCATCTTATGCATAAAATATAAGCTCTCAGTTACTGCTCCAACTCCATCTCTGGCTTCCTGCTTCCATTCTCCTCACTCTAATAATGTAATTAACTTTAAAATCATTGTAATTTTTCTTATATCAGTAACCTTGTAAAGCATATCTATTTTTCATCTGCAAAGGCATTCTTATAAATATATGAAGTTCTGAGTTTCTAGAAGTATCAAATTATAATTTTTAAATGATACTGAATGTTAAAATAATAATTTTATGCAATATATCTTATTTTTAATACAAATTTAGTGATTTCGTTTAAAAGTAAAATTTTTGAACTCGCTAAATATTTAAAAATAATTCACATTTTGCTGAATGAGAAAACACATCACATAGTTTTTCTTTCTTTCTGTTTTTTTTTTTCTTTTCTTTACTGAGATAGGGTCTCACCATGGTCACCTGTAGTCCATTGTGTCCTCAAACACACAAAGATCCATTTGCCATTTCCTGTCTATAGCAGGGAGTAAGAGGGCTTGTACAACCATACTAACAGACTTATATTAACATTTCTTAAACTGTGGAAAAAACTATATAAATTATTTTTCTTATCACTATTTCCAATTATGTCTCCATTTCAAAACTTGTAATTTATTTTTATTGTTCTGCAAATGATAACCATTATGAATAACCATGCTATATATATGTAACAGAAAATAATAAAGATAATCAATGTTTTCTACTCAAAACTATTTAAATTCCTGGTACAGCGATTACAAATGCATTGACAATTTCTAAAATTCTCAAAGCTATTAAATAAAATGTTAATGAAATACACATTTGTCTTTCTGAAATTTATGATCAAATAATATGATACATGTTAACACATGAATTCATTTTAATAGAATCTTCATTAAATTTAATATAGCATGACTGAGTCATTTTCATTAAGGACAATTAGTAACACTTTTATTTGGGGATACTCCTGTTAAAGTTAAAGCAGAAGTCTCAATTTTATATGTTTTCTACTCAAAACTATTTAAGTTCCTGGTACAGTGATTACAAATGCATTGAAAATTTCTGAAATTCTCCACGAATATATATTATTCATAAAGACTTTTCTGGCACTAATATTATGTAATGACCTTGAAAATTTTCATGTGTGGAAAATAGAAGCATCTACTTTGATAATTTGCCATAATTTAGATGTCAATAAGAAAATAACAGTTTCTACCTTTTCAGTAAACCTACTAAGACACAACTTTAATTAGTAGGTAGAACCATGTATAATAAAATATTTTTAATATGAAAATGATTTTTATGTTCCAAGTTAATATGTTCCCAATATTTTGTCAAGACTTGCCAATATTCAATTTCTTACTTAAATAATTATTTAAATTAATAGTTACTCCAATCTCTGAGGAATATACCAGCTAGGTTTATAAGATTTTTTTTTATCATGTTGGTATATATTAGTAAACATGGGAAAAATATCTAAATGTGTGAGTTTTCTTGATGTAATATTGGTGTAGGTAAGAAGTCAGATGTTTACACAAGCAAAAGAAAAATATTTATGCAGGAGTTATTAAACAAATAGTCAAAATAGAAATGATAATGACAATTGTAAAGCTAAAAGGAATAGAATATGTGAGTCCAAGCTATATATAGTAAACCAAACTAAAAGAAAGGTGGCAAAGACAAGCCAGGAGAAAACTTGGCCTAGTATCTATATGAAGAAATTTTCCTAGATTGAATTTGGCTGCCTTCCACAGTGGTAGGGCATGGACTGCCAAAAACTATTTAAATAGACATGTTTCTCCATCTTTTCTAAGTATGCATGTTGGGTGAACAGTTTCATGAGTATAATTTTCTGCATCATTCCCTTTTTATTGCAGAAGACTGTGAAGGACAAGTATCACTTTCTGAATTCCAACATTATGGTTTCTCTAGATATCATTATTTCTATGAAGTCCGTGATTAATATGAAAATGTATTTGCAAATCATTTAGAATTTTATTGTTTGATTATAATAAATTTATGTAACATATTTTGATAACACATGCATTTGCCTCCTCTAAATCCTTTACTTAAATTTCTCCTTAAGCTTCCCTATTCATTAGATGTAGCACTGTATTTTAAATAATTCTACTTTTAATACTTTCTTTAAAACTAAATTTTAAATGGGCAATAATAAATTCAATAAATAATAAAGAACATTTCTGCAGAAATTATTGATATAATGATATGTATTATAACTATCTGTCCAAATTTAGATTACATATCAAAATATTTTTAATTTAAAATTGTATTTTTACATGCATTCCTGTCTCATAGGTCAGGAATGTGCATGACACATTTATTGTAGAAGATATTGTATTTAAGAAACTCCAATTGAAGTTCAGTTTTGACTTTCATTGATGAAAGGAAGTTCATTTTTAAATTAATTTTATTTTAATAATTCAATGTTATTTAACCCACTCTTTTGTCCAGACAGAAGAAAGGACAACAGCTACCTTAGAAAATGATAGTTATTTCACTTACTTGGAACCTACAATTTTACCTGGGTTTGTCTTTTTCTCAAATCAATGACATCAACTAGATCCTGGTTTTCAAAAGAAAGTGATTAGTGCATCATAGCAGATGAAAAAAGGGAGGTTAAACCTAAACATTAAATTACATACTTATTTGTTTATATTTTCTTTATTTTTGTGTCTCTTAAAATGTTTATCATTTCATTTTAGTGATAATAGCAACATAAAATCTTGTTACTTTGTCATTCACACATAGCCTTGATAACTGTAGTCATCTTACTTTCAAAAGAACATCACATGACAGAGTCAAATTGTTTTCTTTTTAATTATGCGACTCTGTGTGTTTCTGTATGTAGTTATGTGCCTTTGGAGACCAGAGGTATGGATGCCTTATTGTTGGAATTGCTTGTATTTGTGAGATTCTACACATAGCTGTTGGGAACTACAGAGTTATCTGGAAGACCAGTCCAAGGTCATAACCAC
Source organism: Apodemus sylvaticus (assembly GCF_947179515.1). Lineage (NCBI taxonomy): Eukaryota > Metazoa > Chordata > Mammalia > Rodentia > Muridae > Apodemus > Apodemus sylvaticus. Next base: position 79,906,550 of record NC_067495.1, on the reverse strand, counting down.
TGAGCTATTACTCTATGCCACAATGCACACTCATTTTAGTTTTAATAAATTTTCTATCTTATATCACTTATCTTTAAAGTGTTATCTAATATCTATATACTATCATATTCAGTTTATCAAAGCCATATATAGAAATGTGTGTTTATGTATTTCCGAAGCAACTGAGAAAACAAAGAAACTAATGTACAGAGTATAAGGAAATTAGAGTTCCATTTAAAAGCCCAATAAATTACAAATATTGTCCACTCTCACAGGCACATTAACCCCTCTGATCTATAATGTGTGAGGTTTACTAGTAAGGTATTAAAGAGATACAAGTGAAGAAAAAATGTTATTTGTAATTGAATTTGTAGATAAGAACTAAAACTACCTTGCTATTACTAAATTTTACATATGTTAGTTATAATTTTTACTTACAAGTCTGTGTGCAATTTGCCTCAGTAAAATTTATGAACATATTTATTCATACACGTCTCTTCCATAGATACTAATGTCTAATATGTAAATATTAAATCTCTAGAAGGGTACTTAAAATATTTAGAAAAAAACTTTCTTACATATGACTCATCAGATTTTTTTTGGGGGGGGGGGATTTTGGTTTTTTTGAGACAGAGTTTCTCTGTATTGCCCTGGCTGTCCTGCAACTCAATCTGTAGACCAGGCTGGCCTCAAACTCAGAAATCTGCCTGCCTCTGCCTCCTAGAGTGCTGGGATTACAGGCGTGTGCCACCAACACCTGGCCTGTCTCATCAGATTTTAATGAATTTATACATAAAACCCAATTTAAAGACTAATTAGTGAACATATAACAATGTTTAACATGAACATAAACATAAAACATTGAAAACTTGTACTTTTAAATTCTCAATATTTTTTGTGTTCACATCTACAGTTTCTTAGAGAATGCATTATTGACTAATGCAATTTTCTATTTCACCTAGAAAACTATATGTTTTTGCTAGGAAATTAATAGTAAACCATATGAAATTCTGAAAAAGACCATTTCCTCAGTGAATTTTTAGAAAGCATTGTCAAATCACAATCAACATATATACCTACAAATTTGAGGTGTTTCCTCTTCAGAATAGTCATCTGATTTGGCAAATACCTTTTACACTCTTGAAAGCTCAGCAAAGATCAAAAGAAATGATTGTTTATTTAATAATGCAAAATATATTTATGAGATATTATTAACTTAATAAAAATTAAAATTTTAAATGTCAAAAATAAGTTTTATATCATTTAGCAAATGATGGGTTTCTACTAATATCTATAAAATGAGTTGAAATACTGTGCTAAATATGTAATTTTAAATGTCTATTATTTTGTGATTTATTTCAAATAATTTAAAAATGCATAAGAAATAAAACTAATCAAAATCTTTAAACTTGTTTTTTTCTAGGTTCTATTTGTCTGTCTGTCTGTCTGTCTGTCTGTCTGTCTGTCTCTCTCTCTCTCTCTCTCTCTCTCTCTCTCTGAGTGTGTGTGTGTGTGTGTGTGTGTGTGTGAGAGAGAGAGAGAGAGAGAGAGAGAGAGAGGCAGAGAGTTTTGAATGTGTAGTGTGGGTGCTATAAGAGGATATTGGATTATCTCAGCTAAATAAACAGGTTTCTTTCGGTCACCCAATGTCAATGTTGATTATCAAATACTTGTCCTCTGTAAGAGCAGCAAATGCTCTTAACCACTGATCAATATTTTCAACCACAGGAGAAAATGTTGATAATCTATCCATTAGAGATCTTTTATGACCCAATTACAACAAATTTGGAATAATGGTTTTTAAAATGATCTTAATGCATATATATTATGTTTTAATATAAGTTAACATATAGTATATATTAGAGAAAAATAGTAGCAAAATAACATTGAATATTTATGAGAAAAACAAAAAATTTAGTTTCCTAGACTTAATTTTAAGGTCGTTATGCATCACAGAATTTAAAGAGTGATCTGAAGATTTTGCTTTCAAGATTTTAAAGCATTTGCACAAGAAATGAAATATAATGCTTACCTTTAGAAAGAGAATCTACTGGAGCATAGTTTGCCAGTGATGATTTCCCTCATTTGTACCTATCATTCTAAGGCAACTGTGCGCAAATATTAATTTTACATAATTATTGCATCATAATGTTAATTATTTAAGCTGGAACAACCCTATCTCTTAGAAGCCTCTTCTTTTCTAGTAAGAGATAAAAAGGGAGTGGATCTGGGTAGGAGGGAGAGGAGGAGAAATTGCGAGGAATAAATAGAAGGAGTGAAAATTGTTATCACTGTATGAGAAAATTATCGATTTTCAATAAATGAAAAAAATGTAAAAACATTAAATGAAGCAAACCAAACATATTTAACTTTTAACTAATAATCAATCAATATGTAGGTTTAACTATTTTTCTACCTATATAATATATTATAAATATATGATTAAAAATTATGATTTGAGGCATTTTGTTTGACTTAAGTACAAATATAAACTGATACTTGGACAATCAGGCTAACTTATAAAAACAAAACTACCAGTTAACTTAGAAGAAAATCAGTAAAAATAATTTTTGTTCAGGGGTGAAGAGATATCTTAATGGTTTAAGAGCATTAGCTATTCTTTCTGAGGGGCCCTGTTCAATCCCCAGCACCCATATGGGTAGCTCAGAGCTGTCTGTAATGCCAATACAGCAAATCACATGAAATATAATTAATTAATTAAAAAGCTTTAAAAATGATAAATTGCCCTTTCAGTCTCTGTTCTGCAATTTGTCTTCATCTTGGCTCCCATAAGCATTTTGATCCCCTTTTTAAGAAGTACTGAAGTATCCACACTTTGGTCTTCCTTTTCCTTTAGCTTCATGTCCTCTGAAGAACAACAATATCAACCAACCAGTACCCCCAGGGCTCCCAGGAACTAAACCACCAACCAAAGAGCACACATGGAGGGACCCACGGCTCTAGCTGCATATGTAGCAGAGCATATATGGCATCAATGGGAGGGGAGTCCCTTGGTCCTATGAAGGTTTTGTAGATATCCCAGTGTAGGGGAATGGAAGGCAGGGAGACTGAGTGGGTGGGTGAGTGGGTGAGAGGAGGAACACCCTCAAAGAAACAGGGGGAGGGGGAACAGAATAGGAGGTTTTCAGGAAGGGGGGAAGCCGGGGAAGGGGATAACACTTTAAATGTAAATAAATGAAAAATTAATAAATATTAAAAATATAATAAATGATACAACTTGATGTGGTACTATGCACATGAATTGTAAATAAGCATAATCTTCTGATTCAAAAGATATTTCTTACTTAAATATGAAATTTTATGAGACATTTTGCCTGTATTTAGTGCAGTTTTGTAGTGTATCAGGATTTATATACAAGAATTTGAGTTGAAAGCTATTATTTTAACCTAAAATTTCCCAAGTGAAACCATTAGAAATAAATATGGATGAGTATTCATAGGTCAAGCAGGCCAAGTTCATACCACAAATGAAATAAAAATGCTTTAATATTTAAAGAAAAAGATCACAAGGTAGTTATGATTTTCATTCCCTCAAACTGATTAAGATAATTAAATTTCTTAAACTAAGATAATTAAACATTAAGATAATGTTTTGTTGTAGTTTGTTACAACCAAAATACAAGAAAAAATGGAGAAATCTATGTTTTAACCAAATCATTAAAATATATATGTTCACATTTTCCATAATGTAACTAAAATTTTAAATGACAGGGAATTTTACAGGTAAAATATTCCTCCTACAATTAAGGGTTCCAGAAGAAAAGGGAATATTCAGCATAAATGTGGCATTGTGATTGTTTTTTTCCTCAGGGCATGGTTTTCTACAGCTTGAATATAGTATTGCAGCTAACAATTGAATAGAAAAACTGTGTGTTGATAGAAAATATAAATAAAAATGCATTGTTCTTGTGAATAGTTAAAAATACAATTAAATTATATATTTTATGTTAACAAAAATAATTATATTTTCATTCTGGATACAACAGAGTTTAGAATGAAAAATGATTTGTGGCATTTTCATTTTCTGTCTTTATACTTTATTAAGTCTCAGCTTAAATATTTATAACATAAAAATAATCAGAAACCTCCTTCTCACTTGAGGTACATATATAAGGAAAATCTAAATTAAAAAGGAAGATTTTGATTAAATTGAACTAAGTAAAATATATAAACATGTAATATTAAATTTCAGAAAACTAAAAACTTTAATAACTTTGAAAAATGAAAATAAAATCAAATAACAATTAATTCTCAGATTTTGTGAATTTTTTTGGAAAACTATCATATCAAGTGATTAAGAAAATGATACTGATGATTATTACTTTCTTTCAGTCATATAACATTTTAAACATTACCAGTTTATCTTCAGTAGCTTCTGAAAAAATTCCTCCATTGTTCTTTTTTGATACATAATACTTTGTCTTTAATAAATTAGAAAAACATTTGTCATTTTTATATGAAAACTATCAAAATTTTCCGTGCTTATTAAACACTCTACTACTTTAATAAAAAATAAAAAATTATGTGAATAGCAAATTAATGACATTCAAATTATTAAGTTTCTTTAAAAATCTATACATATACACAGACATATATACATACATACACACACACACACACACACACACACACACACACACATATGACTCTGGTAAATTAAGGGGAATTTGAGCAAGGGGAGAGGAGGATGGCAAAAAATATTTTCCAGAAATCAATGAGTATTCTTGTAATATTCTTTATGTTGATTATGAAAATCCTTTACATTTAGATAAATTTATAAAATTGCTTTTCGTTTTCTTCTACCCCAACCCATTACTCTACATCTCAGAACACAAGCTAGAACTGAGCTCATTTTAAACCAAAAATTTAAAACTGAGCTACATTTTTGCAGCTGTTGAATAAAGTGTCAATCAAACAAAAACAAGTAGGATAAAATATCTGTCTGTAGTCACAGAGCATATGAATGAAAAATTTGTGATAAAAAGTCAAATATCTCTGGGATTAAAATTTATCTGAAGCTCAAAAAAAAAGAGGAAAAAGTAAAAATGAAAAAATAAATAACTGAGAGTGCTTGATTTTGCATTTAACCTAAAGTTGTGATTTTGTATTTTTAAAAAAGCATGACCTTTGAAGGTGTGCCTGCTGAGCAAAAGTTTGCAACTCTGTTCATTTCATCTATTAAAAGCCTAATGTGTTAGACATTTTTAGCAAGAGAACAAACACCTTTAGAATAAGGAAAATATTTAGTTTTCTGTAAATAAGCAAATCACAAGTTCTATACATTGAAACAATAGTATTTTTACTGTACATCACAATTTTACATCAATATATTTGGTGATAATACACTGATATTATTATATCAATAATATGTCTCAAGTACAGAGACAGGCAATTAAAGTTGAGATGAGTGATGGGGATGGTATAGTACAAGTCTGTAAGTCAGACACTTAAGATGTTAAAAGGTGGGTCACAAGTTTAAGACTAACATCTATGCAATAAACTTCAGACTGGTCTGTAATAGATGAAAAGTCCCTATATGAAAAAGAAAAGAAAAAGAGAAAAGGAATAAAGAGCAAACAAAACAAACAAAAACAATTCGAAAAAAATCAATGGGGATGAGTATAAATTTGTCTTTTGCATTGATGAAATACATGCTTCATTTCAGCAATGAGAAATTTCAGTAAATTTTAAATTGCTGCCTAAAACATCATTTGGAAAATAAGTCTACCATTCAATATCAAACCTACTATAAATCCATTATATTGTCTTATACAATTTAGATTATGGTAAATATATTTTTAGGTATTTGTTCAAAAACTCCCATCACATGCCACTGAATAAGTTTTACTATTTAAATCTGTGCCTAAAATTTACTATTATACTTGGGATCATTTCAATAAGTACAATAAATGTGCAATGCCAGACTATCATTAAGACTGTTTTTCACTTTTGGTTATGTCACTTCAAATGTAATGAATCCATCTCAAAATTCATAGAACTCAATTGAGTGTCATGGCTCCTTACATTTGAACACTATTTATGGGTTTTTTAAGAAGTTATTCTCAAAGAGCACATGTTATATATGCTGACAACAATCTCCCATGGGCGACCTTACTAAAAACAATAAATAAGTAAGTAAAATAAAGTTTCAAAGGTGTTGCATAATATTCACTTTACTGAAATAGTTTCTATTTTCTCTTTTTAGAGCCACCTACTAATAAGAAGGCTTAAAATAAAAACCCACCAGTCAGTTATAGTTAGTTATGAATTACTTCAGAGTAGTGGTAGTTCAGTCAAACATGAGGATCTGTTCACAATTTAGAATATTTTATTTTGCAAGAAAATATTAGATCTAATATATATTAGATCTAAATAATATATGTTCTATAATCTTATATATATAAATTTAAACACATCTTTTTCTTTTTTATATTTTTAAATATGCTATCACTAAACAGTTTATGAATAAACTATCAGTAACCTACAATACAAGCTGTTTAACACAGCAGCCATCTCTATAAATGGGAATACTTTCTTAAAGCAATAAAGTTACCTAAGGAAGTCATCTGACAACCTAGGAAACCTGTTACTTTATTTGGCAAAAAGAAGACAGGAAAAAAGTGGAGCTGGAGATTAATATTTATTACTAATTTCTTGGTCCTTGATGTGTAAAGAGCATGTTCACAAATAAATATTAATAACAATGCTATCTGAAAGAATTGTACTTTTAAAGAAATATTACAATAGGGATAGGTTTGCCTTTTTGTTTTATTTAATAGCACTTAGACTTTGTGTCATTACTTATACTTTTAAATGTACTAATTATCTCATGAGATTCATTAAAGAAACTAAACAAGGCTTGCTTCTCCATCAACAAAAGTTATTTTTGTAATACCTTCTAATAATCTAGTTCTTTCAAGGGAAAACACACTGTGATTTCCCAATGGATGAAATTAGTCACCATACATAGTTAACTATTGTCACTAAAAATCTACACAATGGAAATTCTTGACTGTTTCAAATAAAATGAAAAATGTGAAACTTCCCAAGATTCAGAGCTGTAATCTTTGCCAAAACACAGCTTTAGAACACCTGTGTGTACACACACAGTCTCTCTCTCTCTCTCTCTCTCTCTCTCTCTCTCTCTCTCTCTCTCTCTCTCTCGGACACACACACACACACACACACACACACAAGCACAGTCTTTTTTCTTGTTTGCTTTTCGATTTAGTTTTATTTTAAACATATGGTAAGCTAATCCATACCTCTAATAGATTTTCTTTTTTTTCTCTACCAAATAGTCTTTTCCAGGCCTACTTTCTTAAATCAGTGCTTTACTGAGAAGAAATTCCAAGGAGCTTGGCTTTGATTTCTGAACCCACTTTAAACTGCGACAATTTTTATTGTGTATAGTTTGTAATTATATACTTATGTTACCACATAGTATAAATTTCTAAGACTAGGATGCATACCCTAACAACACTTAATAAAACTCAAGGTTCTAGGTTTGTAGCTCATACCTGAAATTCAGGCACACAGGAGCCCAAGGCAAAAAGCTCAAAGTCACCCTGGGTTATATAATGAGTTGTAATGGGCTACAGCCTGAGATGTTGTCTCAAAAAAATGAATATTAAGTTATCAATAAGTTATCTCCATAATTTCTAATATAAACTCAAAACTCTTACAGCATTAAGCACATTGTTTTTCTTTGCTTTAGTATGTAAGGCTACTTAATTTTATCTGAACATAAAAAAACATATGTTTACTAGTTGAGAGAATTAATATTCTCCCGTGTATCTGTGACTGAAAAAGGAATGTAATCTTTAAAATATGAGTCAAGTCTGGGTTACTTTTCACAAAATATATAGTATCTGGCATAACCATGTCACAAAATCATTGTGAGATTTAAAGGAGATAAGATCTGAAATACTGTAAAATCAAGAAAAAAACATTTTTCAATGAAATATAATCATTCATACAGTTAAAGCCAGCTGCCAGAAAGATTGTTTCTTACAATGAAGAGATGCTATTTCAAGTAGAGTAGTATTCCTTTCTCCTTGGCTTTGGATCCTATGGATTCAGTTACCTATGGCCAAAGTCCAAAACATTAATGTATTTCAGAAGTAATTCATGACTTTTACTGCAGTATCATTTTAATTGTTCTGTAGTATCACATATTTTGATTAATCTCTTACAGTCTTAAATTCATAAATTGACCATTATTTTTTAAAAAGAAATATGCTATTTATGCTGTTATAAGCTCTCTGGCAGACACATAACAACAGTTTGTGCTTAGTATTATTAAGTAATGTTAAGAGTAATGAAATCTGAGGCAATTTTGGCAGATGCCCAAGTTCATTTAGCACTTGCAAAAAACATTTTAATCCAATTGGCCCTGTAGTTCACAGGGATCCTCAAGTTGCTACCAAACAAGCTCTGCTGTTGCTTACTATTAAAGTATCTGAGCTCCAAAAAGACAAATGGTCTCATTGACAAGATGGTGACTTCTGGTACCACAATTAAGACAGCAACATTATCATTGAAGCGATATTTTTTATAGTAAACACCTTCAGACCACATTTTGCCTTCCCCAAACACAATTTAAATTTTTATTTCTGACTTAATAAGTATAAGGAGTACTGTTGTTTCATTTTAATGCTGCTTCTGTTGCAAGATAAGCTATATATAAAGAAATAGACCACAGACTTTTCTTCTATCATCTGATTAGAAGTTAAGGTTTTGCTCAAATTTAAGAGCTATTGTACTACATTCTGAGAAAAAAAGTCTAGGTATGAAGAAACTATCACATGTCTACTTAACCATTTATTCCCAGCTTTTAGGGATTTTTATGGTGGATAGCAAAATATAAAAATAAAAATTTTTAAAAAAGCCCTTTCACTGTCATTTTGGTGTTCCTGGCCTGCTGAGTATCAGACACTGTTTAAAAAAGTAAACCTTTAATTTATAAATGTGAACATTTGATTGGTAGCTCTGAAATACAAATGACTGAATGGCATGTTCATTTAAAATATTTTATACTGCTAGGAAAATGATTCAGTGGATAAAGGTACTTACTGTGAAGCCTGATGACCAGAGTTCATACCTCAGACCAAAATAGCAGGGGAGAATGAATTTCTGAAAGCTGTTTTCTGATTTTTACATGTCACAGTGTGCATACATTCGTACACACACACACACACACACACACAAACAAACAAACAAACAATATTAAAAATCAATAAGATGTTTTATAAATGCATACTTTCAAGAAGCTATATTGTGCTACAAATAATTAGAGCTGTTAGGTTGCTTTGAAAATGTTTAAATTATCGAACTGTTGATAATATTTGTTCAATTGCCTTCAGTTTCTAAGCGATATAAATGCATGCACGTGGAGCTAGTGAAAAAGTTAAGCAAATGATGAAAAAGAGACTGTCATTCTGATGGCAGCTTCAGCTTAATTACTTAGGCCAAAGAATAAGTTCAATTTTAATATCAACATGCAAATAATCATACATTTCATTAATTTTGGAATGTGTAATACATTGCACAATAACTCAAATTTATTGATTTTTGAAATTAGGCTCCTTTTGCCTAATTTCACCATTGTCATATTTACATGTTAAGGAATCAGCTCCTATTTGCTCTGTGTGGGCTGAGGTTCAGCAGCGTTAACATGTTCACAGTGTTTTTCAGAAATGCAAATTTTCAGGTCTCATCCAGCAGCTACTGAATCAAAATTTGTATCTAAACCAGTTTTATAGATAATAGATCTGAATGTTAAATTTTGAGAAGTACAGAATTGAAATATACCTTTCTAGAAACCAGAGTTTAAAATAACAAGTCATTAGCAGAGATCTTGATTGATTACAAATTGTCTACTGCCTCTATTTTAAAGTACTTGGATGCTGTTACATCTATCCAGCTATACATTTTGTGGAGCATTAGCCTCATATTCCTTTTTTTTTTAACTCTTGAACATAATTGTGAGGGATTTCAAAAGTGTGTAATGTTCAATTGATTTGTAATCTGTCCCGTAAATAGTTCTGCTTAACATTCCTTCACTTCATTAAATGGACAGTGTAACTACAGTATAACTACTGTATCTAGTGATTGTTAGAACTATGTTGATAGGCTATGAAAAATTTCAATCTGGGAGAGCTCTATGAACTGGGCCTAATTGAAAGACAAGGGGGCAGGGGGAGCCAGAGTTAAAATGAGAATATTATTTTCCAATCTAAAAAGATAAACAATGGAGATGCAGTGTGATTAAATATTTTATATTGCTTATTTATATAGTGCATTTTCATGTGTGTGCGTGTGCGTGTGCGTGTACATGTGCATGTGCGTGTGCGTGTGTGTGTGTGTGTAGTGCCACTTACTTGGTTTCTCTTTAAATGTAATGCAGTTTTCTGTTTTGGAAGATGTTTTATGCTAGTAAACTACAATCATATAACACTCCGGTTGTTCTTTCATTTCCATTTTATTTCCTATTTCCTCCCCACTTCCTCCTCCTGCTCCAAAGAAAATATAGTAGCACAAGGTTATTCACGAAAGAAAAGGAAAATTTTGCTTTGAAATATTTTGCCAGGTACTCTCTGTAATGCTCAGCATACATTTTGACAATCTGAAGAATTAAATTTTAGAAAAGTAATACTCAAAATCTTTCCAAAGTTATATTTAGACCTTCACAGAAATGTACATTTAAGTGTGCATGGTAAATATGCTCTGATAAAAATAAACCCATTATTACAGGAACTTGTGTATTTTAGCTATCTGTAGTAAATGAACATTTCTGATCACTTTTTAAAAAGAAATATTTGTATATTTTAATGTATTGATATTCTATTTCCTTGTTCTCAATATCAGGACATTATTTAGTATATTTTGTAACGTAATATATACAATGCAAGAGCAATTAACAGCCTGAATTTAAAAGAAGGTTTTGAACACAGATTTAGATCAGAATAGGAAATTGCCTAGTTTAATAAAGCTACATACTTTTGATAATATAGTAAACCTATACTTCTATTTGAGAAAATGTAGTTAAAAAGTTGTACACAACAGTGTTTTAAAAATCTAAGCACACTGGAAAGTAGGAAACACGTATCTATCAATCAATCATGCAATATCTTATATGAACTCCTACAGCGTTCACTTCACATTTATGAGCTGAAGGTTTTGAATTCAACAATTTTGGACTTTGATATTTCCAGAGGCTTTGAGACCTGTCCTAGACTTAGTGTACTATTATTAGTGTAAAGATTGGCATTCAACAAATATGTGTTAACTTAAATATTCATTACTTTTTTGCAGATGTTAATTGTTCCTGACCTGTCAATATGTAACCTTCTTAAAGCCATTAATTTCTTAAATCCGAGGGCCATCTGTCACAATCCCGTTCAACTCTCACATGCACTGCATTACAATGCTGAATAAGACACAGAATTTTGTTATCAATGGTTACCTTCAATCACTGAAGGTAGTAATGCCTACAAAGTCAAAAGAAAAGGACAAATATTGTATATACTGACTTTTATGAACCATCACAAGGCTCTTCTTTCTTTTTTTTTTTTTCCATTGCAAAGGGCCTTGAAGTAATTTACAGGTCCTTCATTTTCTATTTGAGGAAACTAGTACAGGAAACTGAAGATATTTTCTTAAGGCTACCCTGTATACACTAATAAATTATAAAATACCTGATGTTCACATAATTTAAATAAATCCCTGCTCTCACTTAGCATGTCAAAATCCAGAGGTAAATGTTTTAACCCTGAAGACAAAACAATGTATTTGCATATTAGAAGCTTAATGTCTTCTGTTTGCTATGATACTAACCTACACAGGATTAAGACTCTTGTACTTAAAAGATTGCTGCATGTCTAAAGAAAAACACTACTTAAAAGTTATTGACAACTTCACCCTAAAATAAATCACACAGAAATATACAGATGTCTTACAAGCATTGTGAATTAAGATGTAGCACTAAACATTTACTACATTAAATGGACTCAAATTTAATGGAGTGGTATTATAATGGATCATAATTTGAATTCTTCCTATAAATAAAATGAAGAGAATGTTTTAAGTGTCTGGAATGTACACTATTACCATGTCAATAGTCCTACTATTTTCTGAGATACTTTTCAAAAGATCAATACACAAAGACACTAAATGGAATGAAAATACAATGCAAGCAGCCAAGTAACAAATTTGTTTTAATATACATAAATGTACTCATATTTGAATTTTAAATTTTTTTAATCTAAGTTTCAGAACTTGAATAAAATAAACTCATGGAAACAGGACATGCAAGACAGAATCGAAGAAAAAGTCCTGGCTTAAAGACTGAAGATTAGCAATCCTTTTATCCTTTACTGACTGGATAGCCTTAACTAATTTCACCTGCTTTACTTTCAGACAGGAAAAATGGGAATAACCATGCGTTTTACTTTCTATTCAGTTTATGTGGTACTAGAATTAATAATGACTTTAAAATAATATAAATATACAGAACACTGTACATATTGAAGATGTTAAAAAGAAGGAATCAAAAGTAATACTTGACATTCACTTTATGTGATGTTAGGAAATGAACTGTAAGCCAATTTAAAATTTAAGTTTGCATTCTAATTATAGTGTATTGTCAAGCTATGAGAAATGTTAAATTATCAAAACAAATTAAATTGAATAAGGAAAAATCTGATTCTAGGATATCTTTTTTGGGTTTACTTTACTCTTTTTGTTATGCAATTGTCAACGTTCCAGATGAATGAATTATGTGGATACCATTCTTTGATATTTTTGCTGGAAGTGAAACTATGATCATTTTCATTTTTAATTTTAAAAATCTACTTATCAATATTTACAGCATTAGAAATATCCACTTAAATTCTTGAATAACTGATGTTAAGAATGTAAAAATAACAGAAGCATTTATGAGTTTGTGAAACGATTTTTTTAATTCTAAGCCATAATTGAAAAAAAACATCTTTTCTTTCTTTTTTTCATCTTTTCACTTTTATTTGGCTGGCTGTTATGAAAAATGCAACCTTCATATGTATGAAACTAAATCTCTAAGACAATTTCAAACTAAACTAGTTTTCCTCCATTGATAAGTCTCTGTTTTATCCTTGATACACAGCAGAAAAAATCTTGAAGAGACATGTCATATAAATCAAAGGGATTTTGCTTTTTCAAACCATATTTTTAAATATGCCTTTTATGATTAACTTTAGCCAAATAATCACATATTTTCAAGAATGGAATCAGTTTAAATACCATAAGCAAATCTATAATGTCAAGGATTCTTACCTATTTTTCTTCAATCTGGACATTGAATGATCAATAAAGTCTTCAGATAACAAAACTCTGCTCAGACAATGACAAGTAATTCAGAATGTTATAGTATAAAGTTAATGAGTATAAATATATGAATTATTATATATTTTGTTTTCTCTAAGACAAAATTCAAATGACTATGATGAAAATAAAATATAAACTTTATGGCATATTTTTCTTCCCACTTAATTCCCAACAATATTGATCCAAATTTATAAATGCAGAGTAACATAAGAATCACTTCCTTTTCTTCACACATATCAAGAATATAGAGATGATATAGATATAGATATAGATATAGATATAGATATAGATATAGATATAGATATATACATATACATACATACATGCACACAGACAGCATCTTTTATTTCTGGGTATGGTAAGTAAATATGTTAAGGTGTTGCTAGAAACACAAATTGGCAAAACATTAAAATCCTGTCTAGGATCCTGGATTAGGAAATAAAATTATTATTACTAACACCAATAAAAGGAGTGGCTCACACGAAGAGGACATGCCAGAAAGGAGAGAATTCAAAGTAACTGTGTAAAGAATGTGTACTGAACAATTACATAAAGTTGGAATGCACAATCTTTAAATTCCCTCAGTGTAAGCAACAGAAAACAGGCATGTGCAGACATAATGAAAATACAATAAATCAGAGGAATTCTACTAAAAATATTGTTTGAAATTAAAGCAGAAGACACAGAAACAATATTAAGTCTTCTTTGTGCAGTAAATTTTACAAATTTGTAAACAATTTTGAAGCAGAGATCACTCTATTCATTTATGTATTCATTTATTTATTTATGGAAAGCTTCTTCAGTGCTATTTGAAAGGCTAAGGTACACAATGGGCAGTATGATATATATATATATATATATATATATATATATACATGCACATACACATATATATGGAGGTTAAGGTACACAATGGGCAGTATGATATATATATATATATATATATATATATATATACATGCACATACACATATATATGGAGGTTATACATATATATGGAGGTTAATTAATTCAGAATTCAGAAATAAAGCAGTGAGCAAAAAGTGAAAATTAAAACAAGGTACCATTGCTTGCTAGTGTCTAAGGGGAGGAAACAATATTTAACAAGTCTAAACCTGGCATTAGGGAGGGAGCTGGAGTAAGAAATGAAAGAAAAATGTAGAGTGATGAGAAGATTGAAGAATGTGTGTGGAAAATGGAGTGTGATGTGCAAACCTATTCTTGTAAATGGGTGAAAACATGTTGATGTCTAGAACAAAAGGTCTTAGACATTTCACCATGTTTTAGAGGAAGATGAAGAATATACATTATTAGGACAGGAAAGTGTGATTTGTAAAATAATATATGTATGCAGGTAATAAAAGAGACACTATTTTCCCCACATTCACATTATTTTCTAACGTTACTGATTGGTTTAAGCCCTCTTCTTATGTTTTGTGCACTGGCTGTTACAAAAGATTCTCTATTGGTTCCCATTCTCTATTGCAATTCATCAAATTATTTAATATAGTGTTTTTTTTAATGGGCACATTCCATAAACCACTCACTGCAAGATATTTCCTCTTTATTTTATTGTAAGCCTCTTTTTCTGATAAATTCTCAAAGGAGGTCAGAATCTACAAATGACACATTTACTTACTCCACAGTAAGCCACGAATTCCTGCCACCATCCTCTCTTTACTACTTTGTTCTTTATAACCATCCATGTCTGCTTGCTGGTTCCCCATGACAAGGTATGGCTATTTTTTATAGTCAAAATTACATATTTTTCCTTACAAACCTCCTAACCTCTTAGAAAAAAATAATTCCTCCATTATGAACAATTATAGCACTCATCAAATCATATCCTAATTTTATGAGAGTCTCCTAGCTTACATAGGCCTTTGCCAAATTTTCCAAATTTCTTTTGTATTAAAATTTTAATGTTTGAGATTTTGGTACAATAGTTGACTAATTCATGTTTGTGGATTCTTTGGTGAACAAATGGATGACACTTCCTTTCAAATATGTAAACCAGGATGATTGGAGGGAATTAGCTTTCAGGTCTTCATCCCTGCATAATTTCCTTTTCTGCTAATAGAAGACATGAGAGTCATACATATTTCCTGAGTGTAGTTCAAAGCCAGTGGTTTGTATACAGTCTCCTTGTCTGTATACCTTCCCGTGCTCTGCCAAGAATCTTATAAATCCTCTCCAAAGCTATTGTGGACTAATTCCATAGAGAAGGGGAAAAAAAGGACAATTTTCTGCTTCTAAAATCCCTTACCAGACTTATTCCTGCCAACAAAAATCAGGAAGCTTATTATCAGGAATTTCTATCTTGCACGAAGTTTTGAAAACCAAGAGAAAGAATAATATGAAACCTGCAATCCTCTCGGCTAGGCCTTCCAGGCTCCAGAAATCCAACATTAAAGCCATACATTAGAACAACACTAGGGTGGTAAAGGGAGGGAGGCCCTAGAAAATGAATGTGGTTTCATGCTTCATCTGAGTTCCCTTCTTCCTGCATTTCAAACGCACAGCAGTTCCTAAGTTTTCAGGAGTGATATATCAGGTAAAGAGTGCTTTGTGTCAAAGAGAAGGGAAGAAAGGGGAGCATGGTAAACCCACATTTACAAAATGGAAGCCACTGTGCAATTTTCCCCTGCCTCCAAAAGAAATGCTGCAGCAGCTAAGCAATTTGTTGTGATCCCCTCAGAATCTAATTTCCTCAAGAATATGACAGCTGAGGGCTTCAGTTGGTTTCCACATGTCCAGCTTGTGTCTCTTTGCGCTTGCCCTGCACAACCTTCTCCAAGTTCTTACTAAGATCCTTCTCTTGAAGCTAAAGAATAAATTGTTCCCATTTAGTGGGTAAAGGGATTGGTTTTGTTTTCAGGAATGTGGGGTGTTGTTCCTCAAAAGGACTGGAGCACCTTATAAAGGGAAGCTACAGTGGACTTCTGTCTGTCTAGTTAAAAAAAAAAAAAAACTATTCAGGAATCTTCCCAATTTGGTGCAGTGGTCTACAAAAGTGACTCGACTCCGTAGCCTTGGAATACAAAGCACCAAGGCTCCTTGCCTGCTGCCACAGAGCCAGAAACCACTCGGAGTTCGACTTCCTATATCCAACCTTGTATTTTTCATAAAAAGGAACTCTGCATCCAGAGCATTCACCTTTGTCCCTTTCCCTCACCACCCCACCTCCTGAGGAAAAGGATCCCCCCCACACCATAACCCCCTGCATCGCTCCAAGAACTTGCTTTCTTAGGTTGCAAGCAGAGACAGGCAGGTGGGGGATGGGAGATGAGGAGTAAAGGTTCTGTGATTCTAATCACCCAGCGTGGAGGGGGGTGGGGGCAAGACATGCAGAGATTTCAACCCTGGTACATTAACACTGGACGATTTATTCAGTGTGAATAAAAAAGGTAGGAGCTGGAAACTGGGAAAAACAGCCAGACTGAAAGGAGGGAGGGCAACACACACACACACACACACACACACACACACACACACACACACACACACACACACACACACAGGGCTCTGAAGGCCAAGTTCTAAAAGCTCAGCGGGCAGGTGGCACCTTGATGTACCTTGAAGAATCAGGATGCCTCTGGGAGGTGAGGGGGTGGGGGTCAGCTGCGCAGGAAGGGAGCCTAAGGATGCAGGGAGGCTGCGCACCGGGAGCGCGCCCCTCAGGTTGGCCTGCTTCCGCTCCCAACCCGCACAAGTCGCTAGCTCTCCAGTCAGCCGGCCGACCCTCACTGCAGCTGACATCATTGCCAGAGAAGGAGGGGCGGCCTGGATGGGGAGGACCCCAGCACAAACTGAGTTCCCTGTGCTAGCTCTCTCTGAGGCTCTAGCGGGCCGCTTGGCAAACTCAGTGCCCTGGTGGTGGCGCCGGGACTTGAGCTGGGCGCGGCAGTTCTTAATATAGCAGCAGGAGAAAGGTAGATTTAGACCTTGGCTCCTTCATCTCCCGGTTCTTTCGCAAAACCTCCCGCACACTGTCAGTTCTGCGTCAGATGAACCAAACACAAGAAAGGTGAAACACTGATACATACTATCAGTTACTTTCCCAGGCTTTCAAAAAGCCTCCTCCCTCCCCCCCCCCCCAGCACAAAAACACATGCAAAGACAGTCCTGAGGCTACAGTCTTGGCCGTGGGAATTTGAGAATTTGTTTCAAACACGATTAAAAGTGCACATCTTCCAAAGTTGCAGAGGCGCCAAACAGCTTATACCCCTACTCCTTTATTCAGTCTCGTGTCACACTTCTTTTACTCCCTTTTTCTTTCTTGTTCCTCTCTCTCTCTCTCTCTCTCTCTCTCTCTCTCTCTCTCTCTCTCTCTCTCTCTCTCTCTCTCTCTCTCTCATTGATTACAAGTTAGACAGTTGCTTTAAGTCACCTAGCATCTTCCAGTTTTTCGGTGGTTGTGCTGTGCAAAGTGTTCAGAATTATCCGCCTGCTCCTCAGGTTGTTTGCTGGTTGCAGAGCTAGGACTCTACACACAGGGGTCCTCTGTCCCCATCACTTTCCTATTTTTTAAGCCCTGTTGCCCATGGCCTAGATTCTCAAAGACTTTTTTCACACTGGGTCCATTGTACAGAAATAGCCCCCAGGCTGGTATAAATCTGCCTTTGGAAAGTTTCCTCATAGTAAGGGAAAGAACATCGTTGTTCTGTTTTGTTTTGTTTTGTTTTCCATTGTCTGCTACTGTTACCCTTTAATTTTCTTTATATTTTTTTATTTTGTCCTAGACCCCCCCCTTTTCTCCCTGATTTACATTATTAGTGGGTGCCGCAATGGCGCAAGTTTGGACTCCCAGCCCCCCTGAGACAGTTTGGAAGGACACCCCGCTCGCAGAGGCGAGTGCCCGCCTGGAGGCGCGCTCACATACTCCACAAGCGCATCCCAGTGCCCCGCACCCCAAGCCGCAAAGGCGGCTAACCTAGTGGAGCCTGGAATAAATCACAGGCAGCAAAGGGGCCATCTTCACTCAAGCCCTAAAAAGTCTTTCCTTGGGGGAGACACCGAAACGGATCCTGCTGTGTACTCTGGGACATGACACCCCGGGGACTAGTAGCTATGTGACTGCGCTCACAGAGAAGTGTCTCCAACCAGAGGTATACTGTTGCTGCGCTCTTCCAAAGTCTCTAAAGCAATGTGGTCGCTTTTTAAAGTCACCTTTTCCAATGAAGCTCTTAGCAAGAGACATTTGCAAGAGACATTTTTGGGAAAGGGGGCCGTTTTGTACAAGCTGTAGGAGGGAACTCCTTTGTGGAGGGAACTGCTTTTTGGGTCTCTCTTGAAAAATGCCATGTATTTATGACATAGGTGGGCGTTCTTTTGGCTAAGGAATTCCAAGTCATTTCTCTAGAGAAAAAAGGAAACCTTTTATGTTAGGTTTGACTTTGTAAGTCTCCCCCCCCCCCCCATGAGAAAAGAACATTGATTTTCAGCTGCTGGTTTGTTTATACGAAGTTGCATTTATAAAAAGGGGAACCAAATTTCTCACACCTACCATCTCCACATCCACTAGGTCCCAGGGCAGGAAGAAATGGGATCATTCCAGGAGGACAAATCCGGTAGACGCTGGGCGCCCTGCTGTGCGCAGTCTTCAGAAGCCCTGCGGCAAGGGTCGCTCCCCACCGCGGGTTGCGCTATCAAACCAGGACTCAAATTGGAGACCCCAGAGAGGAGCGCAGCTGGGCCACGTTCCAGGGTCCACCGCGGATTCGGATTCGCTGCAAGGCACTGCCCCTCAGCTGGTCTTGCTCTAGGAGTCTCCCCTAATGGTCTGGGGCGTCAACTCTGCATCCCCGCACTTTCCCAGATCAGAGTTTCATTCAGCTTCACTGAAGCTGGCAGAATCAATTAAAGTGAAAGACCTTTTTGCACAACCCATGTTGGAGAAATTCATGCGCGGACACTTTTCTGACAAAAGTGAGAGTTTTAGCAAAGTAACCAAACCGAGTGGAGGCAGAACCAAAAGATTTTCTTTGGGAGCTCATCTCCGGGGTTTACTCTTTTTCCTACCTCTAGGGAACAGAATCCGTAAAGGGGGGCACTAATAGGGTCTCTAAAAGCATGCTGTGGTCAACTGCCTAGATCCCAGGCGCAGGCAGTCACCATCACTTCCTAAGCGCAGGATGTACCTTGAGTACCCAGCCTCAGCGGCTCCCGAACCGAACCCGATACTTACCTACTGTTTAGACTCCTCTTTGAGTAGAATGAAGGGGGGAACGAAAAAGGAGAAAAAAGGCTTCCGCCCGCTCCACAGAGACTGCGATTGCTGTAGCGGGATCTACCGCCACAGCTCGCAGTCCGCGGAGCAGCTGTTTGTCTTGGAGGCTGGTTGTGAGGCTGGTTGGGCGGCCCGGGCTAGCTGGGCTGCCTGTGTCGCCTGAGTAGCTTCTGCCACCGAGACTCCTTGCACTCTGGTAGCCTGGCTTTCAGCTTTGCTGCGCGGGCCGCTGCTGGCTGCTCTGGCTCACAGCTACTCCCGCCCTGACAGTTCGTCGACTGCAAGGAGCCACTGCCAAGCCAGCCCTTTTCAAAGGCGAGGGGGAGGGACTAGACAGGAGGGGGAAGGGGGACAGAAGGGGGGTGAGCGAGTGGAAGGCGGGGGAAATGAGTGAAGGAGTGCCCTAGCCGCCTGCTGGGAGGGGATGGCGCAGCACCAACTGATGGGTACCCCCCTTTTGTCCCCACTCCCTGCACCCCTCATCCCACTCCAGCTCAGGAGGCGGCCTCTCCCAGAGGGCGAAGAACCTCAGGAGCATTGCGGGGGCGAGATTGAGATTGAGGTAAGCTTGGGAAGTTACATCTTGTGGTCCAGAGAAAGAGGCTCAAAGCGCTCAGTCTGCATGCTCCTTTCTGGGACTGGATGGTTAGGGGAGCACACTGAGCAAAATAAGCAGGCAAGCATTTCTTTCGCGGGTGGTCCGGTCCCCCTGTCCTTGCACTTTAGTCCTCCTCTTTAAGTTTCACTCCTTTACATCATCTTAAAGAAGTTTGATTTTTCTTGGTATGTGTGCCTTTCTAGAGATTCCTCAGGCTCCCGCTGACTTCAGCTAGAGAACCAACAACAAGCCAATACCATTTTCTCATACAAAGGGTACTTAGGGCACACTAGGGGAACTAGGGGCAAGAGCCAGGAGAACCCAAAATTTGAGCCAAGTGTCTGTTTCTGAATATATCATATCCAACTGTGAGCGGTCTCAGGAATCTTGGCTGCCTCTCCACACACATTCTCCTGTGTGGGTTAGGGTGGAGTGAGTGTCTGCGGAGGAAATACAACATTTGGCTATCCCAGAGCAAAACTAAGGATATCATTAAACAGGTCATGTCTGTGACCCTTTAAGGGGGAGAGGGGTGGTGTCATTGTCTGAACAATGCAGTTTGAAAGCAGGAAAGGATATCAGACAAGAAAGAGCACAGCCTGGAGCTGCAAGCCTAATGCTTGCCAATAAGCTTGGCAGCTCAGTTGGTGAAGCCTGTCTGGCATAGGGTGTCAAGTCTCTGGAGATCACTAAAGCAACAAGGGTCACTGTGTCAGGTTTGTGTCTCAGACAAGTCATGAATACAAAGAAGCTTAAGTTAATTCCTTACCTATAGAATAGGCTCAAAAATAAATAACAACACCCAGACCTCTCTAGTTCCAGTTTCAAAGAGAAAGTCCTTATATTTACTGAGAGGCCAGAGAATGAGTCAAGTGAATTGTTTAAATTAGTCTGCACAAAATAGGTGCATTTTAGAAAATAATCAACTCTCTTTCCTTAATGTGTAGAAAAACTTAGATTTCTTTGGTTTAGTTTTGAAAGAGAAACCTGAATTTTGATTTTGGTTTTTGGCTTAGCATTTTTTTTTTTTTTCTGAAATAAAACGCGAAAAGTGCACTGCTTTCAGGCACTAAAATCTACATATTCTGTTAATACTTTCTGAAGATTTCCATCTCAATTTGATGTACATTTGATTTTAATCTTGTATACTGATAGAATGAGAAGTTGCATCTGCAAAGGAACAGAATATGAAAAGGCAAATAGTCTGCTAGTTATTGCCGATTGATTTTCTCAAAAAGAATTTTTAAAGAAAGTTCCTTTGAGGGCAACTTTTAATGAATCCTTACTCCACTAAACCCCACTCTATTTTCCTAATTTCCTTCCAATTTCCAATTGTAGTTTTTAACTTTAACTTAAAATCTTGCTTTACAAATTCCTCAAATATTTTTGTTGTATTTATTTCTTATACCTAAAGCCACTGCTGAGGGAAACCTCAACACGGTAGTTCAGTGCAGTCTGTGTGAAATAAAACACAAGGAATTATTTTCTTATATGGGCCCAGGGAGACACTTTAACATTACATTTTATTCCTGTTGTATCTCTGACTTCATTATTCATAGTATCTAACAGTGCTCGGTCCTCTTTGTCAGAGCAAGAAAATGAGTAGGAGATGAAATCAGATGCTGTGAAATAGTTACTGGTCTGACTCTTGGATGTTGCACTGTTCTGTGACACTATCATAGGTGATGGCACTAACTCAATGAAAATAAAATCACTGATTGATCTAGAATAGCGTGACAAAGAAAACTTTCAAAGCACAAATTATTCTCCATAACACCTGTACTAGATATCAATCAACTGCTTTTTAAGATTTCCATCTTAATTTGATGTAAACGGAGAGAAATAGTCATTAGCTATTCTTACAACTATCATGATGACGGAATTATGTTGTTAATATTATTAAGTCCATCCTATAATTCCTGAACCAATGTTCATAAAGCACAGGAAATTTATATAAGGATTTACACATTAAGTTTAGTCTCTGGC
Source organism: Apodemus sylvaticus (assembly GCF_947179515.1). Classification (NCBI taxonomy): domain Eukaryota; kingdom Metazoa; phylum Chordata; class Mammalia; order Rodentia; family Muridae; genus Apodemus; species Apodemus sylvaticus. Next base: position 79,884,372 of record NC_067495.1, on the reverse strand, counting down.
ATTCTGTTCAGAGTGAATTAAGCATTCATCCCAATGAATGTTTAATAATTACTATGGATTCTTCTGTAGTATAGAGTGCAATGTTTCATTTTATATCTATAGCCCAAAAGAAAACCATCTTTGCAGCGTAGAAGCATTCCTCATAGACTAAGGAGACTCTACGAATTGAACTAAGTAACCCTGAAAATCCTCTGAGGAAAAAAAATGCAGTTTGTTGAAAAGACTGACAGAAACCTACATCTGAAAATAATAAAAGAAATTTCCCCATTTTTTTTCTTGCCTGTATTCTGACTGATGGTGGCACCAGTGAGCAATGAAATAAGCAGAAGCCCGGACACCTGGCAAAAGCAGACTGAATTCTAACTATGAGAGACCTGATAAAAACCTTGCATTTCCTGCAGAGAAAAGGACCCTCTGTGACTAAATGAATTTATGGACTGTCTGCATTATTAAATAGCCCTATTAATCCTCAAAAACCACTTCTCGAGGTAGATATTATTAGCTTCTCAAGTAAGGAAATAAGAATACATAAAAATGCCTAAGGTGTTATAGCTATAAAATCTAGAGTTAGAAAACCCAAGCCAGTACTGTTTATAATACTGTTTGTTCTCCATTCACATATGGTTTATAGCTTTTCAAAATGTAAATTCTATAAGAAATCTTACAATAAAAAAGCCTTCAAAAGTTAAAAGGACACTATGCCAATGTGTAGTTATAAAAAATGATATGAAGCAATTATAGAATTTATCACATTTTTTTCTGTGTTCCAATTAGAAGCCAGAATGATAATTCTACTATGCATATAAAAGTATGATTATGATGATATATGTCCTGTAATTATGGAAATATGTTTGCTCTCTTAACTTTATCCATAAAGTATTATATGGTTATATAAATGATTAGATTTTAAAAAAAAATCTTCAATAAGTACAGATGTTTCTCAGATGTAGGACAATTGAATACTGAGAAAAAGTATCTGTTGACGTGAAGAAAGATTAGGCAGGAACAGCCTTTGAGCAAAAGACCACGATTGGCACTGCCTATTGCTGTATTTGTTACTCATTCTGCCAAAATCATTTGTGATATAAGGTTAATGAGGATAATCAATTTCTTTTACTTAGGCTTCTCTTACATTATAATGCTGCTTATCAAGTAATCTGTTGTGATTTGCCCTCCCATGTGATCATCGTACAAAAGAAAACACACTGGCCATGGAGATTAATCAGAACAGGCACATTTTGTCTCTTACATGACAGCTACTTTATACAAAATTTCGGCTATTTTGTGTTGTACTAAACAACTTGTACTGTACATTGTGAACAAATGGTGTAGCTAATAGATGACAATGGCTATTTGGAAAGTAGATAAGGCAGGTAAAATGTATTACTCATATTTATATTCTTAATATTTGAGCAAGAACAATATCAATGATTAGCAGACCGTGATGATCAGTGGATAAGAAAAGGACAGTAGGTTTAGACTAAACAGGGAGTCTCAATGTTGCTACTTTCTAACTATGTTTCTGTGGACAAATAAACCTCCAAAGAGAATATTGTTCAGTGAGATAATCACTTTCCACTTGTGATTGTTGAGCCCATGAAATGTGATTCTCAATTTGAGTTATGCTGGGAGAATAAAATCATGTTAAATTCTGAAGATTTCTTTGGTAGTGAACATCCATATAGATATATGAAAGATTTCAATATTGCATACCAATGTCTCTATATAATGTCCATACTCTGAGTAATTGCTTGAATAAAGTTATCATTCAAATTAATTACATTTTGTAATTGTACTGTGACTCCAGGAAAAAACTTAAAGCTATATTTTTGCACTTTTAAAACACATTTAGGAGCAGAGTTGTCTTCTAAACAGATTCTGTCTACTCATGAAAATGTGAGGATAGCATACCCACCTGAATATGTGTATGTATTTTTTAAAAGATAACGTACCTGATATGTTCAGAACTGCTTGACACTAAATTAAGGAGTTGACATTCTCCAAGATACACAGGACTACTGGGATGATGCTGTCATATTCAAGAATAATGAATTATGTACAAATACTCTTAAAAGTTTAGAAACTATGTTTTTAAATACAGACATTCTTACTACATCATTTGTACATACACAAGACAAAGTCTGCAAGTAGTACAAGTAGACAAGAACACAACTAAGTATAGAATCTACGTATGGAGAGATAAAAGAAAGCTTGCTTTTACAGCCCCAAGCAGTTAATTGTAATTGGAGATTTTTCTTTCTTCTTTTATTCCCCTTCACAGACTTAGCTGAAAATCATATGCATATCTTAACTGGAGACACTAGAGGGTGCTGTTAGTGAAAGCTTAGAAAAATAGTTTTCTAAAACCCATCCCCCTCTCTAGCATTATCAAGGATTAGAATTTGAAAGGGACATACCTGTGAAATGAAACTAACAGTTTTTCCTTCCTGGAGGTAACTTGTAGGGTTTTGCTTTCTTTTTCTGTTTGTTTCTTTTTCTTTTTCCTCCTTCCTTTTCTCCTAGGACTACCACATTACAGAAACAATATTAGCTGTTTGCAGTAGTACTTAGGCAATTAAGTGGGAAACATTTGAAACATTGAGTTAGTTTCCTATTCCTAAATGCTAAAAGCTAAAGGGGCAGCGGAAAGGGGTAATTCCAATAACAGGTTTCTCAGGGAAGAAAGGATTTTATAAGAATCCCTGAAGACTTTAACAACCTCTTTTAATGAAGTAGTGGTAGAATAACTGTGAGTGATCAGAGCATGTATCTCTCCCTTTTAGGCTTGAATAGCTTGCCACTTGGAGTGGACAAAAGCTGCAGCCTAGTTTGTTTGTTTCTTTGTTTGTTTGCTTTGTTTTGTTTTTTGTTTTTGTTTTTGTTTTTGTTTTTTCTCTCTTCTAAGTCCGGGAATAACAGCATTGTCTATATAGCTGAACTTTGCTAAAGCACAGGACTCTAATTATTGTCAGGGAATGAGTAAGCGTGAATACTAGTAGTTTCTGTTTTTTACTAAGGAATATAGTTATTGTGTTGTATTCTCACGTATCCATACTATATCAAATGAAACTCTTTAAATCATGTGTGGTAATTAGTTGTATTTTGCTGTCAGTATACGAGCAAGGGAAAATACTGTCTCTTTAAGGAGTAAAAGCAGAGAATATTATTAACTAAATGCTTCTATCTTTATTTATTTCTTTAGGAGGAAATTTGGCTTATGTTATCCAGGTGCTCCTCTGAGGTAATAATAACAATAAAAAATAATAATAATAGTAATAAACCTGCAAGAAATTTTGATTGTTGAATAAAACTGAATTCTATTTTTCTTGCTTATTTATTATTGGGATGACTTTTTTCATCTTGCCAACATTCTAATCTACTGGTCAGGTGGGTATTACATAATGCTTTAAGTTAAAGAAAGACACACACACACACACACACACACACTCACATACACACAGAGACCCCACCACTACCACCACCAACAACAACAAAACAAACTCCTGGATCTGTTGAATCCAATATCCTGGATCTGTTGAAAGGACACAATTTTTTCAAAGTTTACAGACTAATCTCAGACTATTGCAAGCTGTCTTTGCTTTTTTAAGCTTCCTTATTTCTATGATATGACTATAAGCTAAGTGGATTTAAATTTTGTGTAACATGTGAAATTTATTCTATTTTCTAATGTATGATAACAATTTTAGTGTCTACATAAAAATATAAAAAGGCAAAATAACTGTAAGAATTATTATGGCTGTGATTGAGGCAAATGAAGGTATTTAATGGATGGCTATTTTGAGCTGTTTTTCATTGACTGCACTATTTCACATAAATTTAAATGACTAGAAAGTACATACTCAACATGATTTTATTTTCATTTCAAATTAAACGGTTTCTAGTTCTTAGTTACAAAATCTTACCTGTTCTCAAATGGGAAAAGGCAGCTAGGCTTAAGTATTCAATTGGTTTCTTTTCACAGACGGTGAAAATGAATGCTTCACTTTACTTTCAGGATGAAAGAAAGATGTGTTGAATCTTTAAATAAATAGTTATTTCTCAAGTAAAATTAAAATGCAGTGAAACCATAAGTACAATTGGACACATTGTTAACCCTCTTGGCATTATCTTTTTTATCGGCTAAATACCTTTAAAGGTAAAGGATTTGGAGCATAAAAGAGTACTCTAGGGTCAAAAGTGTATTTTTTCTTCTTTTCCCCTCAATCTCTTTTTTGATTTAGTGTTTAGTTTTCATGTGGTAAGTTTAACAAATAGTAGCTTTACTGTCACTGCCACCCCTAATTGTCTGTTTTCTACAGTTAGACAGTTAATTAATTACTTCTCTCATGGCTGTAACAAGATATGTGACAAAAACAGCTTACGTAAAAAAAAAAAAAGTTCCTTTTCTTTTTCTTCTTTCTCACAGATTGAAGGAATAAATCACAGCATGGAAGGCAATGGCAGCTTGGAGCAATCTGTGACAGGAAGTGGAGGTCACTGAAGGCTTGGTATTCAGCTTTTTCCCCTGTTTATTCATTCTAGAATGTCAGCCCATAGAAATGAGGTCTTAAGATAGGTCGTAACACCTTCATTAAACCAACCCAGAAACTTTCTTGAATATGCCTAGAATGTATTTCCTAATTGAACCTAATTCCCAGCAAGTTGATACTCATGGTTAAGATTAACTATCTCACTTATCTCCTGAGTGATGTGAGGATATTCTAGTATGCAGTATTAAATCAGACTTTGCTATTCACAGTGTGGGCACACTGCCTAATGTTCCTCATTCCTTTTCTCAAGCCCTGAATTCAGTGCTAATACAAAACTTTCTACTTCCCTCAGGATTATGTTCTTGATAAGTAAGCAGAGTGGGTACAAAAAACTAAATTATCCTGAGACATTAGCATTTTATTTTTATTTTACATTCTTGGACCATGTATTAAGTATAGGATTCTGAAATGAATCAACATGTTTGTCTGCAGTTCATCATAAAAAACAAAGTATGTGACTCAAAGTTGTTTATAATACTTGAGCAGACCCTCCAGAATGCATCAGATACCTTGGAGGTAACAGTTTCTCAGGACTTAAAGGAAGAGACCCTTGATGAAAACTGCCTGACAGTAGGGAGAGGGAACTTGTAGAGCCCACCTCCAGCAGAAAGACAGGACATCAAATGAGGGAAAGGGGAGCCATCCCACAGTCACAACTCTGACCCATAATTGTTCCTGTCTGAAAGAATTATAGGGATGGAATTGGAGAGGAACCTGAGGAAAAGAAGGTCCAGAGACAGGCCCAAAGTGGGATCCAGCTCAAGGGGAAATCCCAAGGCCTGACACCATTACTGAGGAGCACTCACAAAAATGGACCAAGCTTGCCAGAACTCTGGAAGACTCAACAAGCAGCTGAAAGAGTCAGATGCAGATGTTTGTTCCCAACCAATGGACAGAAGCAGCTGACCCCTGTGGCTGAATTAGGGAAGGCTAAAAGAACCTGAGGAGGAGGGGACCCTGTAGGAGGTCTCAATTAATCTGTACCCCCGAAATCTCTCAAATACTGGACCACCAAACAGGCAACATACACCAGCTGATGGGAAGTCCCCAACACACATACAGTAAAGGACTGCCAGGTCTGTGTTCATTCAGAGATGATGCACCTAACCCTCAAGAGACTGGAGGCCCCAGGGAGTTTAGAGGTCAGGTGGGGTGGGGAATAAGAACATCCACATGAAGACAGGGGATGGGGAGGAGGTATGGAAAATGGAAGAGTTGGGGGGTGGATGGGGCTTGATAAAATATGGAATGTGAAAAAATAAATAAATCAATTCATTAAAAAATCCAATAAAAGAAAAAAGGAACAAAAAATAAATAAATAAAACCTACACACTTTCTATCAATTGTAAAAGATTCTCCAAATGATGACCATGGAGTTGTAAAAATATTTGAAAAAAAGCAACAATAAGAAAGCACAAATAAAATGACAGAGTATGAAATCACAAAGTTCCAAAGTTATTAAATGACATAGACTTTCAATCATTATATGCTTGTGAATTACTAAAATCACTACTTTCTTTACAGGTAAAATAGAACAAAGAAATATCTGAAAAAGCAACATTTTAACATTTCAAAAACACATTTACAAGATGAAATATGTAGTAGCTTTAAGGTATCTCTCAGTCAGGTTCCCAGATTTTTTTTAGAAGGTGGACCTACATGCTTAGTTATGAACTTCAAGAATTACGTACTTTTGAGTATGTATGTTCAACTACTGAACACATATAAAGTAACATTTCATAAAAGTGTAAGTGTTACTAAAATAGGTATTAGGTTAAATTTTATTTCTAACTATGTAACCACAGTCTTTTTTAAAATGTCTTTATGCACTGCCACCTTTATAAGTAAAAAAAAAAAAAAATAAAAAATAAAAAAAATTCTAAGAAATATGATACCTGCTTTATTTTGCAGACCTATTTGGACCAACACAATTGTCAAGTAAATTATATTTTGACATTACATATATTCTTATCAAGAAGCAATAATTGAAAGTTCAATAAAATCTTAATAGAATTAACTTGGCTTAGATTTCTGTTTAATTCTTACTAAATAAGAAGAAAAATAGAAGATGACATTTTGTCTCAAATCATGTCTAAGAACTAGTAACCCAGACTCTGTCTCAGAATAAACGAAAAGGACATAAAAACTAGACAAATTCTGAGTCCTAAGGGAAGGCAAATACTAAGTACCCCTTAAACTTCCTTTATTTCCTTACTTCTTCAGCTTTACTACCATCATTTAATAACTTATGCTATGCTTCTTTTTATTTTGTAACAAGTACTATAGTGTAGTAAAATATTCCTCTGGAGACTGATATGGGAAAAATAGAGGTGCAAGGAGAAAAAAGAAAGTTGAATAAAACCTCTAACTTCAAAATAATATTCTTTCTGAGGGTTTGGAAAGAAAAGAATAGTTTTAAGTTTTAGCAAGGAATAGAGTAATACAAATTGGTGTCTGATCCCTATTCTTTTTTTTTAAAGATATTTTCTTTATCTATATTTCAAATAGTATCCTCTTTCATGGTTTCCTCTCAATAAACCACCTATCCCCTTCCCCTCCCCTTGCTCACCAACCTACCAACTACCTCATCCCTGTTCCAGCATTTCCCTACACTGGGGCATCCAGCCTTCACAGAACCAAGAGACTCTCCTCTCATTGATGTCCAACAAGGCCATCCTCTGCTACATATGTGGCTGATTTAGTCCCTGGGAGCTCTGGGGATACTGAGTGGTTCATATTATTATTCCTCCTATGGGACTGCAATCCCCTTCAGCTCCTTGGGTCCTTTCTCTAGCTCCTCCACTGGGCACCCTGTGCTTAGTCCAATAGTTGGCTAAGAGCATCCACTTCTGTATTTGTCAGGCACTGGCAGAGCCTCTCAGGAGACAGACATATCAGGCTCCTGTCAGCATGCACTTCTTTTCATCCACAATAGTGTCTGGGTTTCAGAGGATTCCCCACCATGTAATAAGGATACATGCTCTACTATGTTCATAGCAGCTCTATTTATAATTGCCAGATGCTGGAAAGAACCCAGGTATCCCTCAACAGAAGAGTGGATGCAAAAAATGTGGTATATCTACACAATGGAGTACTATTCAGCCATTAGAAACAATGAATTCATGAAATTCTTAGGCAAATGGATGGAGCTAGAGAACATCATACTAAGTGAGGTAACCCAGACTCAAAAGGTGAATCATGGTATGCACTCACTTATAAGTGTATATTAACCTAGAAACCTGGAATACCCAAAACATAATCCACACATCAAATGAGGTACAAGAAGAAAGGAAGAGTGGCCCCTTGTTCTGAAAAGACTCAGTGAAGCAGTATAGAGCAAAATCAGAACAGGGAAGTGGGAAGGGTTGGGTGGGAAAACAGGTGGAGGGAAGGGTACTGATGGGACTTTCGGGGAGTGGGGGTCCAGAAAAGGGGAAATCATTTGAAATGTAAATAAATATATCAATAAATTTAAAAAAAATAAAAAAATAGTGTCTGGGTTTGGTGATTGTATATGGGATGGATCCTCAGGTGCAGTAACCTCTGGATGGCCTTTCCTTCAGTCTCTGCTCCATACTTTTTTTCTGTATCTCTTCCCATGGGCATTTTGTTCCCCCTTCTACAAAGGACCTAAGTATCCACACTTTGTTCTTCCATCTTCTTGAGCTTCATGTGGTCTATAAATTTTATCTTGGGTATTCTGAGCTTCTGTGTTAATATCCACTTATCAGTGAATGTATACCGTGTGTGTTATTTTGTGATTGGGAAACCTTACAGGGAACTGCTGGTCAATTTCCCTTATGAATATCTATGCAAAAATACTCAAATTCTTGCAAACTGAATCCAAGAACACATCAAAACAATCATCCATCATGATCAAATAGGCTTCGTCTCAGGCATGCAGGGATGGATCAATATATGGAAATCCATCAATGTAATGTACTATATAAACAAACTCAAGGAAAAAAACACATAATCATTTCATTAGATGCTGAGAAAGCATTTGACAAAATTCAGCATCCTTTCATGCTAAAAGTCTTAGAAAGAACAGGAATTCAAGGCCCATACCTAAACATAATAAAAGCAATGTACAGCAAACCAGTAGCCAACATCAAACTAAATGGAGAGAAACTTGAAGCAATCCCACTAAAATTAGGGACTAGACAAGCCTGTCCACTCTCTTCCTACCTATTAAAAAATCTACTTGAAGTCCTAACCAGAGCAATCAGACAAAAAAAGTAGGTCAAAGGGATACAAATTGGGGAAGTCAAAATATAACAATTTTCAGATGATATGATAGTATACATAAGTGACTCCAAAAATTCCACCAGAGAACTCCTAAGCCTGATAAACGACTTCAGAAAAATGGCTGGATGTATAAAATTAACGCAAACAAATCAGTAGCTTTCCTCTACTCAAAGGATAAACAGGCTGAGAAAGCTATTAGGGAAACAACAACCTTTACAGTAGTCACAAATAATAGAATATACCTTTACCTTGGTGTTACTCTAACTAAGCAAGTTAAAAATCTGTGTGACAAGAACTCCAATCCCTATTCTTATATGCCTACTAAACTCTTTGATCTTCTTAGATGCAATTTTAAGTAGAAACATGGACAATGAAACTTGTTAACTCAATTATAACCAACTCAAGTGATTTGCATACCTTGTTGCAATAAGTGCGTGCCATGTTGTTAAAATTTCTCCTACTCCTGAGTGTGCTGCTATGTAAAACACATCAGTATATAAAAAAAGAAGATGTGAAAACTAAATATTGTACATGGAAATGGGATAAAGGATAATTCACATGTGATGTAATAAAGAATTCTCTTGTTACTAGTCTTGAACTAATGTATAGCAATTTTTGTCTAGAAGTTGTGATGTACATGATTTAATTTTAATACATTCCTTTGGAGGTGATATTTTAATATCATGACATAAAGGAAACATGAGTAAACTTGGTATATATTAGTTAAGCCAAAAGAGCTTGAAAATAATATATTATTCTGTACCATCCTAGGTGTATTGTATTTGGTAAATCACTTAGACTTTTTGAATTCTAACTTTAAAAATATGTAGTGGGAAGTAAAATTAGTCTGATATTTTGGGGGAAAATAAATGAGATAATGAACATAAAAAATATCTGATAGAGTAGCTAGCACAAATATTTTAATTTACTTTAATTCTATAAAAAAATAGAGTTCTTGAGACATGCAAAGGAATCTCTGAGTGAAAAGAGTAGAAGATAGTTTTATTATCCACTCATTATCTCCTTATAAAATTATAAAGAATTTTTTATTTCAGAAATTCTCGAGGTATTCTTTAAAAATCTTTTCTAGTCCATGCTTTATAAATGTGGTTGGTGGGTTTTATAATGTTAAGTATAACCAAATTGAGAAAAATAATAGCATTAATTTATTCAAGAAAACGAGTATCAAGTGACCCTTAAACAAAATACAATGCTTATCTTCTTTGAAAGGTTTCTTAACACAAGTATAATCCAATATTAACAGCATGGCAGTAATTATGTATGCATGCAAGTGTGTGTGTGTGTGTGTGCACGCGCGCGTGTGCGTGTGCATGTGTGTGTACGTGTGTGTGTGTGTGTGTGTGTGTGTGTGTGTGTATAGTTGACTTGTTGAACCACCACTGTTATATTAAATCTTGTATATATAGATTCCTGTATTTGGTAGATTTTGGTTTATAAGTCATAGCAATGTGAAAGGTACTAACTTTCAAATGATAGTAAGGGCCAATGCCCACAGTGAAAGAAGAAGAAATTTTCCACATAAATGGAAAAACAGAGAGTGTGTAGTTTGATCACCAGCCAGCATGGCACTAATCAGGTTTGGAGACCAGCAATATCTGCAAGGTCAGTGAGTAGCAAATCTGGACAGAGTAAACAACAAGCTAGACAAGGTCATCAGCTAACCAAAAAGAAGATGAAGATAGACAAATCAGTACTCTGAACACTAGTTCATTGTGGAAAAAGCATGTGAAAGGCATGTGATCCTCTCCACAGCTGTGCTACGTTAAATAGTACAGAGTGTAGAGCTCACACAGTAAGTGATACACAGAAAATTTATCAGTCTGGCAGAAATTATTTCTTTGCCCAATTCCAATGAATTTTTTTAATAAACATTACATGACAGCCCTTAAAATATTTGCTTGTAGTAGAATATTCTTCTTGTTTGTTCTAAGTAATAATACTTTAAGTCTTGTAAGTAGTCCTCAGTATTCCTTAATTTTTCAATTTTCTTATTTTCCTTACAAAATTTTACTTTCTCTTTATCTTTTTTTCTTTTTTTTCTTGCAGAACGATCTTATTTTCTTTTTTTTCCTTGCAGAACTATCTTATTTTCTTTTTGTTTTCTTGCAGAACGAACTTATTTTCTCTTTTTTAAATATTTTTATTTTCTATATTCTTTGTTTACATTCCAAATGATTTCCCATTTCCCGGATCCCCCCCTCCCCATATGTCCCATAAACCTTCTTCTCTCCATCCATTCTCCAATCACCTCCCTCCTTTTTCTCTGTCCTTATATTCCCCTCCAATGCTAGATCAATCCTTTCCAGGATAAGGACCTTCTCCACACTTCTTCATGGGAGTCATTTGTTATGCGATTTCTGCCTTGGGTATTCAGGGTTTCTGGGCTAATTAATATCCACTTATCAGAGATTGCATTTAATGTGTATTCTTTTGTGATTGGGTTACCTCACTTAGGATGATATTTTCCAGATTAAAACATTTGCCTAAAAATTTTGTGAATTCATTGTTTCTAATTGCTGAGTAGTATTCCATTGTGTAAATATACCACATTTTCTGTATCCATTCCTCCTTTGAGGGGCATCTGGGTTCTTTCCAGCTTCTGGCTATTATAAATAAGGCTGCTATGAACATAATGGAGCATGTGTCTTTATTGCATGCTGGGGAATCCTTTGGGTATATGCCCAGAAGAGGTATAGCAGGGTCCTCTGGAAGTGTCATGTCCAGTTTTCTGAGGAACCGCCAGACTGATTTCCAAAGTGGTTGTACCATCTTACAATCCCACCAGCAGTGGAGGAGTGTTCCTCTTTCTCTGCATCCTCGCCAACACCTGCTGTCTCCTGAGTTTTTGACCTTAGCCATTCTGACTGGTGTAAGGTGAAATCTCAGGGTTGTTTTGATTTGCATTTCCCTAATGACTAATGATGTTGAACATTTCTTAAGGTTCCTCTCAGCCATCTGAATTTCTTCAGGTGAAAATTCTTTGTTTAGATCTGTACCCCATTTTTTAATAGGGTTATTTGGTTCCCTGGGGTCTAACTTCTTGAGTTCGTTGTATATATTGGATATTAGCTCTCTATCAGATGTAGGGTTGGTGAATATCCTTTCCCAATTTAATGGTTGCTGTTTTGTCCTTTTAACAGTGTTCTTTGCCTTACAGAAACTTTGTAATTTTATGAGGTCCCATTTGTCAATTCTTGATCTTAGAGCATAAGCTATTGGTGATCTGTTCAGGAAATTTTCCCCTGTACCCATGTCCTCTAGGGTCGTCCCCAGTTTCTTTTCTATTAGTTTCAGTGTGTCTGGTTTTACATGAAGGTCCTCGATCCACTTGGAGTGAAGTTTAATACATGGAGATAAGAATGGATCAATTCGCATTCTTCTGCATGCTGACCTCCAATTGAATCAGCACCGTTTGTTGAAAAGGCTATCTTTTTTCCACTGGATGTTTTTGGCTCCTTTGTCGAAGATCAAGTGACCATAGGTGTGTGGTTTCATTTCTAGATCTTCAATTCTATTCCATTGGTCCACATGTCTGTCACTGTGCCAATACCATGCAGTTTTCAACACTATTGCTCTGTAGTATTGCTTGAAGTCAGGGATACTGGTTCCCCCAGAATTTCTTTTGTTGTTGAGAATAGTTTTAGCTATCCTGGGTTATTTGTTATTCCAGATGAATTTGAGAATTGCTTTTTCTAAAGCTGTGAAGAACTGAGTTGGGATTTTGATGGGGATTGCATTGAATCTGTAGATTGCTTGTGGCAAGATGGCCATTTTAACTATATTAATCCTGCCAATCTACGAGCATAGCAGATTTTTCCATTTTCTGAGGTCTTCGATTTCCTTCTTCAGAGACCTGAAGTTCTTATCATATAGATCTTTCACTTGTTTGGTTAGAGTCACACCAAGATACTTTATATTGTTTGTGGCTATTGTGAAGGGTGTCATTTCCCTAACTTCTTTCTCAGCCTGCTTATCCTTTGAGTATAGGAAGGCAACTGATTTGCTTGAGTTGATTTTATAACCAGCCCCTTTGCTGAAGTTGTTTATCAGCTGTAGGAGTTCTCTGGTGGAGGTTTTTGGGTCACTTAAGTAGACTATCATGTCTTCTGCAAATAGTGATTATTTGATTTCTTCCTTTCCAATTTGTATCCCCTTGACCTCCTTATGTTGTCTAATTGCTCTAGCTAGAACTTCAAGTACTATATTGAAAAGATATGGAGAGAGAGGACAACCTTGTCTAGTCCCTGATTTTAGTGGCATTGCTTCAAGTTTCTCTCCATTTAGTTTGATGTTGGCTACCAGTTTGCTGAATATTGCTTTAATGATGTTTAGGTATGGGCCTTGAATTCCTGTTCTTTCCAAGACTTTTAGCATGAAAGGATGCTGAATTTTGTCAAATGCTTTTTTTGCATCTAATGAGATGATCATATGTTTTTTTTCTTTGAGTTTGTTTATGTAGTGGATAGCATTGATGGATTTCCTTATATTGAACCATCCCTGCATCCCTGGGATGAAGCCTACTTGGTCATGGTGGATGATCGTTTTGATGTGTTCTTGGATTCTGTTGGCAAGATTTTTATTAAGTATTTTTGCATCAATATTCATAAGAGAAATTGGCCTGAAATTCTCTTTCTTTGTTGGATCCTTGTGTGGTTTTGGTATCAGCGTAATTGTGGCTTCATAGAACGAGTTGGGTAGAGTTCCTTCTGTTTCTATTTTGTGGAATAGTTTGAAGAGTATAGGTGTTAGGTCTTCTATGAAGGGCTGATAGAATTATGTACTGAAGCCATCTGGTCCCATGCTTTTTGTGGTTGGGAGACTTTCTATGACCGTTTTTATTTCTTCAGGTGTTATGGGACTGTAGTTGATCTATTTGATCCTGATTTAGTTTTGGTGTCGGATATCTGTCTAGGAAACTGTCCATTTCCTCCAGATTCTCCAGTTTTGTTGAGTATAGGCTCTTGTAGTAGGATCTACTGATTTTTTGAATTTCCTCAGTTTCTGTTGTTATATCTCCCTTTTCATTTCTAAGTTTGTTAATCTGGATACTGTCCCTGTGCCCTTTGGTTAGTCTGGCTAAGGGTTTATCTATCTTGTTGATTTTCTCAAAGAAACAGCTCCTGGTTTTGTTGATTCTTTGTATGGTTCTCTTTGTTTCTACTTGATTGATTTCAGACCTGAGTTTGATGATTTCCTGCCTTCTACTCCTCCTGGGTAAATAGCTTCTTTTTGTGCCAGGGCTTTCAGGTGTGTCATTAAGCTGTTAGTGTATGCTCTCTCCATTTTCTTTTTGGAGGCACTCAGGGCTATGAGTTTTCCTCTTAGCACTGCTTTCATTGTGTCCCATACATTTGGGTATGTTGTGTCTTCATTTTCATTAAGTTCTAAAAAGTCTTAAATTTCTTTCTTTCTTTCTTCCTTGACCAAGGTATCATTGAGTAGAATATTGTTCAGTTTCTATGTGTATGTGGGTTTTCTGTTGTTTTTGTTGCTATTGAAGACCACTTTTACTCCATAGTGATCTGATAGGAGGCATGGGATTAGTTCGATCTTCTTATATTTGTTGAGGTCTGTCTTGTGATCAATTATACGGTCGATTTTGGAGAAGGTACCATGACGTGCTGAGAGAAAGGTATATTCTTTTGCTTTAGGATAGAATGTTCTATATGTATCTGTTAAATCTAATTCATCCAAAGCTTCAATTAGTTTCATTGTGTCCCTGTTCAGTTTCTGTTTTCCTGATCGGTCCATTGAGGAAAGTGCAGTGTTGAAGTCACCCACAATTATTGTGTTAGGTGCAATGTGTGCTTTGAGCTTTAATAAAGTTTCTTTTATGAATGAGGGTGCCCTTGCATTTGGAGCACAGATGTTCAGGATTGAGAGTTCTTCTTGTTGTATTTTTCCTTTGACCAGCAAGAAGTGTCCCTCAGATTCCTCAAAGTCCTGAGATTCTTTTGATGACTTTGGGTTGAAAGTCAATTATATCTGATATTAGAATGGCTACTCCAGCTTGTTTCCTGAGACCATTTGTTTGTAAAATTGTCTTCCAGCCTTTTACTCTAAGGTAGTGTTTGTCTTTGACCCTGAGGTGTGTTTCCTGTATGCAGCAAAATGTATGGTCCTGTTTAAGTATCCAGTCGGTTAGTCTATGTCTTTTTATTGGGGCATTGAATCCATTGATGTTAAGAGATATTAAGGAATAGTGATTGTTACTTCCTGTCATTTTTCATGTTATTTTTTAAATTTGATTGGTTAGCTTCTTTTGGGTTTGATGAGAGAAGGTTACTATCTTGCTTTTTCCAGGGTGAAGTTTCCCTCCTTGTATTGGTGTTTTCCTCCTATTATCCTTTGTAGGGCTGGGTTTGTGGATAGATATTGGGTAAACTTGGTTTTGTCATGGAATATCTTAGTTTCTCCATCTTTGGTAATTGAGAGTTTTGCTGGGTATAGTAGTTTTGGCTGGCATTTTTGTTCTCTTAGAGTCTGCATGAGATCTGCCCAGGATCTTCTAGCTTTCATAGTTCTGGTGAAAAGTCTGCTGTGATTCTGATAGGTCTTCCTTTATATGTTACTTGGCCTTTTTCTCTTACTGCCTTTAATATTATTTCTTTGTTTAGTACATTTGGTGTTTTTATTATTATGTGATGGGAGGTATTTCTGTTCTTGTCCAGTCTGTTTGGAGTTCTGTAGGCTTCTTGTATATTCATGGGCATCTCTCTCTTTAGGTTAGGGAAGTTTTCTTCCATAATTTTATTGAAGATATTTGCTGGCCCTTTAAGTTGTAAATCTTCACTCTCATCTATGCCTATAATCCTTAGGTTTGGTCTTCTCATTGTGTCCTGGATTTCCTGGATATTTTGGTTTACAAGATTTTTGCATTTTGCATTTTCTTTAACTGTTGAGTCTATGGTTTCTATGGTATCTTCAGTATCCGATATTCTTTCTTCTATCTCTTGTATTCTGTTGTTGATATTTGCATCTATGTCCGCTGATTTCTTCCCAAGGTTTTCTGTCTCCAAAGTTGTCTCCCTTTGAGTTTTCTTAGTTGTTTCTACTTCTGATTTTAGATCCTGGATGGTTTTGCTTAGCTCCTTCACTTGCTTGTTTGTGCTTTCCTGTAATTTTTTAAGAGATGTTTGTGTTTCCTCTTTCATGACCTCAGCCTCTTGACCAAAGTTCTCCTGTATTTGTTTAAGTGATGTTTGCGTTTCCTCATTATTGGCTTTTGTATCCTCCTGGATTTCTTTCAATGATTTTTGTGTTTCCTTTGTAAGGGCTTCTAACTTTTGAGCCATTTTCTCCTGAATTTCTTTAAGTATGTCCTTCATGTGTTCCTGTACCAGCATCATGACCAGTGATTTTAAATCCAAATCTTGTTTTACTGGTGTGATGGGGTATCCAGGACATGCTGTTAAAGGAGAATTGGGTTCAGATGCTGCCATATTGCCTTGATTTCTGTTAGTGACGTTCCTGCGTTTGCCTTTTGCCATCTAGTTCTCACTGGTGTTAGTTGATCTTGTCAATGGTGGATGTCACCAGTGCATGCTGCCTCTTCCCAGGTGTCCTCTGGTGCACAGCTGACCTCCTTCACTGCCTGGAGACAGGGTGCTGTGGCCCAGGCTGTTCAGATCCCGAAGCAGACACCTGAAGGCTTCTGCAGGGGCCTGTTGGACTCACCAGAGCACACTGACTCCTCCCAGCCAGCCTCCCGGATGCCCCTCTTGCCTCTTGCAGGACTTGGAGATGTGGTGTTGCAGCCCAGGCTGTTCTGGATCCCGAAGTGGAGATCTGTAGGCTCCTGCCAGAGGCCTCCCTTTGTTTATTTTCAGGTGTCTAAAACCACTGGTATTAGCACAAGACACTCCAAGATCAAGTTCTCACCTGAAAGGTGATTTATTTGCCCCACAGCTGCAAAAGAGCACTGACTAAGAGACCAAGACAGAAGATACAGAGGTAGGAAGAAGGGGAGGGGAGAAAGAAAAAGGAGGAAGAAATATTTGCTCCTGGGGGCGAGGGGGGGGGGGGAGAACTGTTTCTGGATACAGAGGAGAGAAATGTGGTCCACAGACAAATGGTTGTTTTTAAAGGTAAAAAAGAAAACCTGTGTTAAGATACAGTTATATATTTTGATTGGGCATGTTAATCAGGTGAGCCAAAAGAGACTCTTGGTTGCTGGACATCTATATTTTCATAGCTGTATCTTGGTAGCCGGTCTCAGGAGGAGGATGTGGTATGGCCAAATAAGAGAACAGACCTTGGTAGCTAGTTTTAGGTAAGAGGCCAAACTTACTCAATCTTAGGACTAGCTCCTATCCTAAGGAAAAAAAAAGTCTGAGAACTTCACCTAACGCAGAACACAGAGTACAAGTTGTACCCAAGTACCAGGAAGGACCCCATGACTTGACCTTGGCCAGAGTTACTTTCTATCTACTTCATAGTAGCAGTTAATTAAAAATTAGTCTGATTGTTTCAGATGTACTTTTGGACCCCTTGTGATTTGCATACTGTCTTGCTTCAGAGCACCCACATTGACTTGCAATAGACATTCAGTTAGATCCTTTCAAGGATAGATTGCCCTCACTGCCACTTACTTCTATTTCTTATAAAACCTTGTCCTGCTGAGGGTTCGAGACTGTTCTACCTTCCCTTCCTGTCCTGCTGTGTCAGGGTTGGGTTGGAGGAGAGCCCAATTCCAAGATTATAATAAAGAGACCATAATGCTATTAAATCAGAAACAGCTTCCTGACATAACATAGAAATGCAATCTAACAGTTTTCGCAAGGGAGAGGAATGGGGAGAAGGGAAATTTCCATATTTGCATGCCCAGGCCAGACAGAGCCCATTTAGTGTCTATGTATTTATATTATCATCTGATTATTTGTGGGAGACAAACAATTTGGGAGCTATTGTTCTAAGTTGAGCTGACTATGGTTGATCTGGCCCCTAAATTCTTCAGTCATGTAATTTTAGGCTAATATATTCTCAAAAGTCTATATCAGTAGTATTAATTTTATTTAAAAATAAGTAAAATTAATAATGAACAATTAATATATATTATAATAAATGTTACATAAGTGTGGTCATTCTCTCTCAAAATATTTGTTACTGTTTTTTAGATGGGGTCTTACTATGTAATCTATGCTGATCCTTATTCTGCATCCACGGTGCTAAGGTTATATCTATCACTACACCTGGGTGTCAAAATTCACTTTTTATTTAAAAAGAAATGCTGTATGACTTCTCTTTCGTATATCTACATTGGTACCATTGTTATTTCAAGTCACCATTAAATAAAACACAACCACTAAAGCACAAACACTATCATATTACAATAGTCCCATCTGAAAATTATAATTGTTACAAAATATATAATGTATAACAAAGACATGATTAATATTCTAGGCAACAGTGTAAAATTCAAGAGTATAAGTCATATCTGTGTGGATGTTTCTGGATTATGCTTAGAAATGGCAATATGTACCCTAATTATGAATGGTATTATTCCTTCAGCTGGAGTCCTAAGATTATGTGTGTGTGTGTATATATCTATATCTATATCTATATCTATATATCTATATATATATCTACATATATATCTACATATATATATATATATATATATATATATATATATAATTAAAATATGTGAAGGAGATTGAGATTCACCATGAATCTTGTGAAAATTAAACTTGGTGTCTGTCACTGGCTTTTTCCAAGATCTCATATAAAGAACACCATTATTTTAGGAAGAAACAATGCAAGAATAGGTAGTGCAAAATTTTCGTAAAATGCATTGCATTAATGTGTCAAGTAGTTTGTTACTACAATATATGCTAGTTATTTTCAATTCTTTAATATTCATGATACTTATGTATTTACTAGTTCTGAAATTGTTAGATTAAATTGATGTTCTTATTTAAGTGAGACTTCATCTTAATTTTAGGTCCTCACAAACGGAATTCAGTTATGTCTTTTTTTTAATGTCACAGAACCTTTTATTACTTTCAGAAAAAATATGAAAATTTTTTTGAAAATGAAGTTTTAGTTATAATTCTGGTCCTTTACTGAGTTGATTATTACTAAAAATGCATTCATTTCTTTTTTTACTATTTAAAAATTTTCTTAGATAATTCCATCTATGTACAAAATGCATACTGATCACTCTCACTACTAAGTTTTTCCTATCTCTGAACCATATTATCACCTTAACCCTTCTAGCTAATATCTTTTTCACATTCATACATACTCATTTTTTGTGAACTATCGAATTGAACAGGTCCATCTCTGTGACCATGGGTTTGAAGCTATTTTTTGGAGCTTGATAGGCATTGATATGTGACAGGACTTTTTCTAGGAGAAGAAACACAGGTTTCCTCACCCACATAGGGATATCACAAAAAACCAAAGTATAGGCACCACCACAGTTCAGTTTAGTGAACAAAAGAGTTTTATTGGGGGTAATTTACAGGAATATTAGTGAGGGGTTACATATAGGAGCAGAAAAGACTCTAAGGTAGCTGCATCATCATATCCCACCACAGCATGGGTGACAGGCCACAAAAGCTGGGAACCTGAAACATACTGAACAGCTTGCAGGAAGCTCAACAAGTTGGAAAGTGTCCTTTCAGTGTAATGCAGTTGAACTAAAACTCCTCCAGAAAGGTCTGCTGGTTTCTGCTTCTAGTCAGCTCGTCTGATCTCACAATCTTCTTTGCAGCTTTGCTGCTCTGAGAGTCTCCTCTGCAGCTTCTCTTGTCTGAGACTGCCTCTCAGAAGCCTTTATTGTTTACACCTAAGAAGTGTGAGCCTAGTGAATTTGGTCAGTTTCAGAGATTTTCTGAGCTATTTTGATTTGCTTAATATCTAGGTTACAGACCGTTAGCACAGAATGGAAATGTTTCTATTGCAGGAAACTTCCATCATAGCACTAAGCATACAACAATACAAAAGGATTCTTCCTCTCCCAGAATCTATCAATATCCAGTTTTTCAGCAATAAAGGGTAGGGTCCCATGATACCACTGCTTCTACCACAGTTATGAATTAAAGATTGTAATGCTTGTATTATGTTTAGAGAATGACATTTTGTTGTCCTTCACTCTCTCTGGTGGCTCTTACATACTTATTGTTGCTTCTTCCCAGGTATTCCCATGCCTTAGAAGGGGTTGTAAAAATGTCTTATTTATGCATGATCTCACAACTGTCATTTATTGTCAGTGTCTCCATAGCCATGGATCTCTGTATCCACCATTGTTCGCTGTAAGGAGAGGCTTTTCTGACTAAGGATCCCAGTATCTCTAGTCTGTGGGCATAAAAACAGACATTTAGAAGACAATTTGATAAATAATGGTAAGAAGTTCTCTACTTGAGCCTACACTCAGGCCTGTGTGTGTTATGGGTTCAAGGTTCTTCAGCGACTTTGACCATAAATAGGTTTTAACAAAGTAGATGCTCTCATTGATGTACTTGTTCCTGGACTGCATTTCAGAATAATTTCCAGATGCAATGCTCAGCCAACTCAGTAAGGAACTTTTCAAGGCAAATCATACAAAGTTACATTCTGATTGTATGCAAGTAGAGGTCAAATGATGCAAAGCAAGCTTTTGTTTACAGAAGCTGAAACAGAAGGTTTTTTTTAAAAGGTGTACTACACCTGGTAATTACAAACTTAACCTTTAGCAGCCCTAAATATTTGGAAATACATTTATTTTCTTTATATTTCTCTTAAGCACAGTAACTGTAATCTTTTAAAAATAAAGTTAGCCAGCAACATAATGTTAGCTCTCACAGGTGATAGTGAAATGGAAAAAAGTTTCTAGCTTGGTTCCGGCTTCCTATCTCTAGATATCTCTAGAAATGTGATATGTAATAGCTTCAGTAGTTACCAGAATATACTATAAAAATTTAAATTTTGTTTCTAAAAGTGTCAATTTCTGTGTAGTCTACTGAAATATTATTCTTAACTATACTGAGAGCTTAAGGAAATACTAAAAACAGTATGTCTATATCTGTGGAAATGTTCTTTTTCTTCTTTAATTAGATAATAGAAAATATGTTTCCATGCAAATGCCTTTTCTCAAATTGGACATTATTTAAGAAGTTCAATTTTTGAACTTTGGCCATAGGCTTCTTTTTATCTATTTTAATTTTTTTATTGAATATCATCTTCATTTACATTGCCAATGGTAAAACCTTTCCTGATTCTCCCCCTCCCCAAAGACACCCCTCCTCAAAGACCCCCCTCCTCCCACCCCCTGCCTCCACATATATGGCCCTCCACACAACATAATATATTTTAAAGCCCATTGTGGAATTCATTAGTAAAGTTCTCTGAACCTTATTTTTCTTTGTAGCAAGCATGAAAGAACAAAAACTCTTTGTTAATCCAAAAGCAACTTTAGGTGCACAGAAAAATGAACAAGGTACAGAGATTTTTTTTTTATTTTTCTGTGTCCCCACCTATATAACACCTCTTTTTACATTTTTCACAATTTCTTTTTTTTTTAAATTGTACTAAGTGAGGTAACCCAGTCTCAAAAGATCAATCATGGTATGCACTCACCAATATGCGAATATTAGCCTAGAAACTTGGAATACCCAAGACATAATCCACATGCCAAATGATGTCCAAGAAGAAGGGAGGAGTGGCCCCTGGTTCTGGAAAGGCTCATTGCAGCAGTATAGGGGAGTACCAGAACAGGGAAGTGGGAAGTGGTGGATGGAGGAATAGGGGGAGGGAAGAGGGCTTATGGGACTTTTGGGGAGTGGGGAGCCAAGAAAGACCATAAGACTTCTTATCTCACATAATTATCTGTTATACTTAAGGCATGTATAAAATTCCTAAAAAATGAAATGAAATGTAACTACATTTGCACGCAAAAAAATAAATAAGGATTTATTTTTTATGTGGTTGTTGACAATTCACTGTCAGGTTAGATATGTTCCACTTTGAACTGGTAAGTATATTGTATTTCATAAAATAGGAACATTCATCAAGCTTAAAACTTTTGTTCAAACACAATATCTTATCATTTATGATATTTTAAATGACAGAAGATATAATGACATTGAGATGATTTTTCCTTATTTCAACAAAGTCTTCTACTTTTATTTTATTCACAATGATCCCTGAGAAGAGAATGGAATCATACTTTGTATAATACATTATATAGAGTGGATTATATATGTGGAAATTAAATAAAGTATGTTTTATATACTGAATATATTTATAAAACTACAAAGTAGCTAAACATTAAAATATAGAAATAACTGGTGAGTCTTTTGCTTTTCATGTTTGCTGTAGTATTTCACATATTATCTTTTAATGAAAAACATGTTCAGACTGTTACTAGAAAGAGAAACTTTACTTGTGTTACTTGAATAGAGCATTGGTTGAAATGTAATAAAATCTTGAAGTTATTCACCTTAACAAAGTTCAACTCAGTCAAGTAAATGTTTTATAGATAGGAATAAAGATCTATTTTTAATAATAATGTGAAAATGATCTCTTTTGCCTGTGGGATGTGTGTGTGTGTGTGTGTGTGTGTGTGTGGATTTTCTTGCTTTATTTTTCATCAGTGGTAATAGGTATCTTTTATTATAAAAATAGTACACATTTGTTAGATTCTTTGTTAATGACAAAGGGCCTAGTGTGGGTGGAAATGTAATATATTTGTACAGAATTAAGTGACCTATATGTGACTGAAGTCAGTATCCTTGGATTCATTAGCACAATGCTATAACTAATTAAAGTAATGAATCTCAAAATAATGACAAACTCTGTTTGAAACAGGAAGGTTCTTCTGGAACCTGGCTTGTTAAAACTGATGCAGACTATTAAACTTAGGGATTCTGAAATGTGTTAACACTTTCTGAAATCACAAAGACAATGGGAGAAAGAATTCTTTTATTTCTACTGGCACTTGTGCATAGATGCAGAGAATATCATAAATTGGCATTCTGTAGTCTTTTGGCCAAGTATTCACAGTAATGATAGATGTAAAAGATGTTAGGAATAACTCAAATCATAACGAAGATGGACATCAGAAATGCCATGTATTTATGTTGACCAAATACAAAGCCCTAAGGAATTTAATAGTTTTTTTTTGAAGTGTCTGTATCCATACCAAATTGAAAGTAAGTATAGAATCATCAAATCAAGTACTTGGACCTATTCTAACCTTGTTAATTGATTTTTGGTTCATTTATAATTTTGGCTATCTCTATACCTATTTCATAAAGACTGAAACAGATTAGTCAGTTTGCTTAGTAAGCTGCCTGAAGTATTCATTCAGTCACATCACTGTTGACAAGCACTTGTTAACTAAGAAATACCTTTAAAAATGCATTTTGTGAAAAAAATCAAGGGTTGATAATTTTAGTCTTAAAAATTCTAAGATAATATTATAACAAAGAAATATAGTTATATTTTCTAGGTCACAATTTTTTCAAACTAATTGCCTGAGGATTCTGTTATCTTCTCATTTTATAAATGACATTATTTATTGTACTTGTGAACTCCTATTATAAAATGTTAACTTATTTTCCTATTAAAAATAATATAAAATAATAATTGGAAATTGCTTTTTGTTCTGTCTTCTTGTTTGAAACAAAGTTTAATTTTGCAGTCTTGTCTGGCCTTAAACTCATAGAAATATGTTTGCCTCTGCCTCTCAAGTAATAAGTTTAAAGGCACTACCATGTCAGAAGAATTTATTGTATGTAATAGAATTTTAAAACAACTATTTAAACACATAATGAATAGCTATATTACAAATCAAAAAGTTTTAATTTGAATTTAAGCATCTCAAATATTATGTCTTGTATTGTGAGATTTTCAGTGATAAAATTGTAAACTTTTCAGACATAAAGAAATGATTCCACATGCTGCAACTGTCCTAGAAGTTTCGTTCTTCATGACTTGCTTGCAGAGTATCAGAAGGTGCTATGTAGGCTGCCCAGGGAGAAAGGAAAAGTAAAGAAATCCATAGACTTACCCAGCAGCAGTACCTATGAATCACAACAATAACCATCATGGCAAGACATCACTAACGATACAATCGTGGCATGTCTATCCTGATGGTAGCCAATAATTGTCTAATTAGACTTGAAGCCAGTGAAAAGGGAGGTAAATTCCTGATACTAAAAATATGCCCAGCTTCTCAGGACATGGAATGTCTTGATCTTAGAGGAGAACCTCTTACTATAAATGTTTAATAATATGTTATTATTAAACAACATAATTATTTGCTACATATAAATCACCAACCAAAGAGTACACATGGGGAGGAACCATGGCTCCAGCTGCATATGTAGCAGAGGATGACATTGTCTGTCATCAATGGGAGGGGAAGCCCTTGGTCCTCTGGAGGCTTGATGCCCCAGCATAGGGGGAGGCTAGTGGGGTGAGGTGGGAGTGGGTGAGTGTGTGGAGGAGCACCCTCATAGAGGCAAAAAGGGAGGGAGGAGAGGGTTATGGTATGAGGATTTGTGGAGGAGTAACCGAAAGGGAGGATATCGTTTGAAATGTAAATGAATAAAATGATTAATAAAAATGACATGCATATCCAAGAAAAATATGTTCCCCCTATACCCACAGAACAAAACTCTCTATCTTCACCAAAGAAGCTTCTGTTTCCAATGTGCAGAGACATTTACAGAATTCCACAAGTAGTCAAATTGCAGAGAAGAAATTCCCATGGGGTGGCCAGATCCAATTGTTAGGTACATCTACAACACAGAACCTTACACTTAAACATCAAGGAAATCAGAGAAAAGATTCCTCTATCTACCCCTTCCCGCTTCCCTGTTCTGGAATTCCCCTATACTCTTGCACTGAGTCTTTCCAGAACCAGGGGCCACTCCTCCATTCTTTTTGGACATCATTTACTATGTTCATTATGCCTTGGGTTTTCAAAGTTTCTAGGCTAATATCCACTTATCAGAGAAAAGGGTGCAGGAAGATTGTAAGAGTCAGAAGACCATGAAATCAGTTTGAGATTGTCTCCCAGTTAATGACAGTAAAGCTTAACACATGATAATTCATCTAAGACTTGAAAACAAAAATAACATTAGACATGCTGATATGGAAGGCAAGAGAAATCTCACCAAGCCCTACCCATAGATATTGAGCTACAGGCAATCAATAACTGCTATGAGTGGGAGTATCAGTCTTGTCCAGGGATGAGCCCCCCAATCGGCCTGATAGTTTGTCAAAACATAAGTGCTCAGCAGCATACATAGCACATACACATGGAACAACACTAAGTGATTTCAGCAGGCTCTGTGTATGTATAACAATACAAATAAGAATAAAAAATGAAAAAAAGAAAAAAGTTCATGAACCCAAGTAAGGAGGATACAGGAAGAGTTGGAAAAGGAAAGAAATAGGGTAGTGATAATTTAGCATAGTCATGTATGAAAATATAAAAGAATGCCAACAAAAAATTATAAGCATAGTGGGTCACAATTTATCTGTTGTGATTACTTCTACAATACCAGTTATTTGCTCAAATTCTAATGCATTTTAAATTAATGTGATCTAATTAAAATTCTCATATAATATCATTATATATCATGACTCATGTAGTTCCTGTTTTAAGGCACATTGTTAATTTGTACTGTACTGTTTTATTGCATCTAGCAATCCCAAAATTAGTGGCATGTTGTATTCCAGGGAATGAAAGTACGAGCACAAGAGTATAAAATACAATTAAGAATCTAAAAGTAGAAAATAAACATTTATGTAGATTTTCTTTTTTTAAGTTTTTTTATTGATATATTTTTTATTTACTTTTCAAATGATTTCCCCTTTTCTGGGTCCCCACTCCCAGCAAGTCCCATAAGCCCTCTTCCCTCCCACTGTTCCTCCATCTACCCCTTCCTGCTTCCCTGTTTTGGAATTCCCCTATATTCTTGCACTGAGTCTTTCCAGAACCAGGGGCCACTCCGCCATTCTTTTTGGACATCATTTGATGTGTGGATTATGTCTTGGGTATTCAAAGTTTCTAGGCTAATATCCACTTATCAGTGAATGCATACCATGATTGATCTTTTGAGACTGGGTTACCTCATTTAGTATGATGTTCTCCAGCTCCATCCATTTGCCTAAGAATTTCATGAATTCATTGTTTCTAATGGCTGAACAGTACTCCATTGTGTAAATATACCACATTTTTTGTATCCATTCCTCAGTTGAGGGACACCTGGGTTCTTTCCAGCTTCTGGCTACTACAAATAGGGCTGCTATTAACATAGTGGAGCATGTGTTATCATTTCATGCTGAAGAATTCTCTGGATATATGCCCAGGAGTGGTATAACCGGGTCCTCAGGAAGTGTCATGCCCAGTTTTCTGAGGAACCGCCAGACTGATTCCAAAGTGATTGCACCATCTTGCAATCCCACCAGCAGTGGAGGAGTGTTCCTCTTTCTCCACATCCTCACCAACACCTGCTGTCTCCTGAATTTTTGACCTTAGCCATTCTGACTGGTGTGAGGTGAAATCTCAGGGTTGTTTTGATTTGCATTTCCCTAATGATTAATGATGTTGAACATTTCTTAAGGTGTTTCTCAGCTCTCCAACGTTCTTCATGTGAAAATTCTTTGTTTAGCTCCGTACCCCATTTTTAATGGGGTTATTTGGTTCTCTGGGTTCTACCTTCTTGAGTTCTTTGTATATATTAGATATTAGCCCTCTGTCAGATTTAGGGTTGGTGAAGATCCTTTCCCAATCTGTTGGTTGACGTTTTGTCCTTTTGACAGTGTCCCTTGCCTTACAGAAATTTGTAGTTTTATGAGGTCCCATTTGTCAATTCTTGATCTTAGAGCATAAGCTATTGGTGTTCTATTCAGGAACTTTTCCCCTATGCCCATGTCCTCAAGGGTTTTCCCCAGTTTCTTTTCTATTAGTTTCGGTGTCAGGTTTTATGTGGAGGTCCTTGATCCATTTGGAGTTGAGCTTAGTACAAGGAGATAAGAATGGATCAATTTGCATTCTTCTGCATGCTGACCTCCAAGTGAACCAGCACCATTTGTTGAAATTACTATCTTTTCTCCACTGGATGCTTTCAGCTCCTTTGTTGAAGATCAAGTGACCATAGGTGTGTGGGTTCATTTCTGGGTCTTCAATCCTATTCCATTGATCTGCTTGCCTGACATTGTACCAATACCATGCAGTTTTTATCACTATTGCTCTGTAGTAGAGTTTAAAGTCTGGGATACTGAATCGCCCTGAAGTTATTTTACTGTTGAGAATAGTTTAAGCTATCCTGTTTTTTTTTTTTTTTTTTTTTTTTTTTTTTTTTTTTGTTATTCCAGATGAATTTGAGAATTGCTCTTTCTAGCTCTATGAAGAACTGGGTCGGGATTTTTATGGGGATAGCATTAAATCTGTAGATTGCCTTTGGCAAGATGGCCATTTTAACTATATTAATCCTACAAATCCATAAGCATGGCAGATTTTTCCATTTTCTAGGATCTTCTTCGATTTCCTTCTTAAGAAATCTGAAGTTCTTGTCATATAGTTCTTTCACTTGTTTCGTTAGAGTCACCCCAAGATACTTTATGCTGTTTGTAGCTATTGTGAAGGGTGTCATTTCCATAATTTCCTTCTCAGTCTGCTTATCCTTTGAATATATAAAGGCTACTGATTTGCTTGCATTGATTTTGTAGTCAGCCACTTTTCTCTGAAGTTGTTTATCAGCTGTAGGAGTTCTCTAGTAGAATTTTTAGGGTCACTTAAGTATACTATCATATCCTCTGCAAATAGTGATAGTTTGACTTCTTCCTTTCCAATTTGTATCCCTTTGACCTACTTATGTTGTCTAATTGCTCTAGCTAGGGCTTCAAGAACTATATTGAAAAGATATGGAGAGAGGGGAGAGCCTTGTCTAGTCCCTGATTTTAGTGGGATTGCTTCAAGTTTCTCTCCATTTAGTTTGATGTTTTCTACCGGTTTGCTGTATATTGCTTTTACTATGTTTAGGTATCGGCCTTGAATTCCTGTCCTTTCCAAGACTTTTAGCATGAAAGGATGCTGAATTTTGTCAAATGCTTTTTCAGCATCTAATGAAATGATCATGTGTTTTTTTCTTTGAGTTTGTTTATGTAGTGTACAGCATTTATGGATTTCCTTATATTGAACCATCCCTGCATCCTTGTGATGAAGCCTACTTGATCATGGTGGATGATCGTTTTGATGTGTTCTTTGATATGGTGGGCAAGAATTTTATTTAGTATTTTTGCATCGATATTCATAAGGGAAATTGGCCTGAAATTCTCTTTCTTTGTTGGATCTTTGTGTGGTTTTGGTATCAGCGTAATAGTGGCTTCGAAGAAGGAGTTGGGTAGTGTTCCTTCTGTTTCTATTTGCTGGAGAAGTTTGAAGAGTATTGGTGTTAAGTCTTCTTTGAAGGTCTGATATAATTCTGCACTGAAACCATCTGGTCCTGTGCTTTTTTTGGTCGGAAGCCTATCTATGACCCCTTCTATTTCTTTAGGGGTTATGTGTCTGTTTAGATGGTCTATTTGATTCTGGTTTAATTTTGGTAATTGGTATCTGTCTAAGAAAATGTTCATTTCCTCCATATTCTCCAGTTGTGTTGAGTACAGATTTTTGGAGTAGGATCTGATGATTTTTTTGAATTTCCTCGGTTTCTGTTGTTATATCCCCCTTTTCATTTCTAATTTTGTTAATTTGGATACTTTCTCTGTGCTCTTTGGTTAGTCTGGCTAAGGGTTTATCTATCTTGTTGATTTTTTCAAAGAACCAGATTTTGGTTTTGTTGATTCTTTGAATGGTTCTCTTGGTTTCTACTTGATTGATTTCAGCCTTGAGTTTGATGATTTCCTGTCTTCTTCTCCTCCTGGGTGAATTAGCTTCTTTTTGTTCCAAGGGCTTTCAGTTGTTCCATTAATCTTCTAGTGTATGCTCTCTTGAATTTCTTTTTGGAGGCACTCAAAGTTATGAGTTTTCCTCTTAGCACTGCTTTCATTGTGTCCCATAGATTTGTGTACGTTGTGCCTTCATTTTCATTAAATTCTAAGAAATCTTTGATTTTTCTTTATTTCTTCCTTGACCAAGTTATCATTGAGTAGAGTATTGTTCAGTTTCCATGTGTATGTGGACTTTCTGTTGTTTTTATTGTTATTAAAGACCACTTTTACTCCATAGTGGTCTGATAGGAGGCATGGGATTATTTCAATATTCTTATATTTGTTGAGGTCTGTCTTGTGACCAACTATATGATTGATTTTGGAGAAGGTACCATGAGGTGCTGAGAAAAAGGTATATTCTTTTGCTTTGGGATGAAAAGTCCTATATATATCTGTTAACTCCAATTGGTCCAAAGCTTCAATTAGTTTCACTGTCTCCCTGTTTAGTTTCTGTTTTCCTGATCGGTCCATTGGTGAGAATGGAGTGTTGAAATCACCCACAATTATTGTATTAGGTGTAATGTGTGCTTTTAACTTTAGTAAAGTTTCTTTTATGAATGAGGGCACCCTTGTATATGGGCCATAGATGTTCAGGATTGAGAGTTCTTCTTTTTGGATTTTTCCTTTGACCAGCAAGAAGTGACCTTCCATGTCTCTTTTGATGCCATTAGGTTGAAAGTCAATTTTATCTGATATTAGAATGGCAACTGTGGCTTGTTTCCTGGGACCATGTGCTTATAGAATTGTCTTCCAGCCTTTTACTCTAAGGTAGTTTTTGTCTTTGACACTGAGGTGTGTTTCCTGTATGCAGCAAAATGTAGGGTCCTGTTTACGTAACCAGTCTGTTAGTCTATGTCTTTTTATTGGGGAATTGAGTCCATTGATGTTAAGAGATATTAATGAGTAGTGGTTATTTCTTCCTACCATTTTTGATTTTAATTTTATAAGTGTGTGGTTATCTTCTTTGGATTTGATGAAGAAGCTTAATATCCTGCTTTTTCCAGGGTATAGTTTCCCTCATTGTAATGGTGTCCCCCCCCCCCCCATTATCCTTTGTAGGGCAGGGTTTGTGGAAAGATAATGTGTAAATTTGGTTTTCTCATGGAATATCTTGGTTTCTCCATCTATGGTGATTGAGAGCTTTGCTGGGTATAGAACTCTTGGCTGACATTTGTGTTCTCTTAGAGTCTGCATGAGATCTGCCCAGGATTTTCTAGCTTTCATGGTCTCTGGTGAGAAGTCTGGTGTAATTCTGATAGGTCTTCCTTTATAAGTTACTTGCCCTTTTTCTCTTACTGCCCTAAGTATTTTTTCTTTGTTTAGTACATTTGGGGTTTTGATTATTATGTGATGGGAGGTATTTCTGTTCTGGTTCAGTCTGTTTGGAGATCTGTCATTTTAAGTTATAAAAATCAAAGAACAAAGAACTCAAATGAGAAAATGTTTCTATAGAAGCATATGCTTTATTCTTTCTTTAGAAGACAATAATACCTTTAATATATATATTAATATATACGATATATAAATATATGATCTCAAACAGTTTTTTGTATCTTTCTAAATATAATATGCTTATTATCTTTAGAAATATATTAATTAGTTTATTTTCAGTTTTTATAAATTTAAACAGGTATTTCAAAACAAAACACATATTTTATATAATACATATCAAAATCATAGGATTTCATAGAAATGCACTAAAATTACAGTGTGAAATAGTTGTATGTGTCCTTTTTGTATATGTGTTTAATATCATGCTTATTTAGTGAATGACAGAATAAATTACTTGTAAAGAAACTTGCTGAGATTTATTTATTTATTTTTGAAATTTCTGAGCCTCTGTGTTTCTGGAATTGATACTGTACAAATAACACTATTAGGTGGTTATAGAAATATTATCTTACATTTCAAGATAAGGAAATTATTGAAAGAGACATAATAACCAGAGTTGTACTACATTGCTGATAGAGTTAAGACAACAATTCTCTTATTTTGATTTTAAATGTTTATTCTAAATCATAGCTTGCTTTTTCTATTAAATTGACAGTTTAAACAAATATAGTAATGCTACATTTGTCAAAATAATTACCAACAACCATAATTCTGTTACTATTGTCCATCATCTAACTAAGATCTCAAAAATGATCTAGGTCAACATACTCATTTACTTGATGAATAAGCTATAACTTAAGTTAGATAATAGAGCTTGTAGGAATGAGGCTAAAATCAGAAGCATATCATAAATTTAAAAGAGTGCGGTCCTGTGGAGGCTTGATGACCCATGCTAGGGGAACACAGGAGTGGGTAGGCAGGTGGGAGACCACCCTCATAGAAGCAGGAGGAGAGAGAAGGGGTAGGTTCTTGTGGAGGGGAAACTGGGAAGGGGGATAACATTTGAAATGTAAATAAATAACCAATAAAAATGAAAAAAAAAGTGTTTTCTGGACCAGCATACACCACCTCTTAATTTGTAACATATGCTAAAAAAATGAAAACGCATTTTTTTCTGTCAGAATATTCTATGTATGTTTTAAATCATGACGTCTTTCTCTCATAGATAACAAAAATGTTGTAGCAGTAGACTTATCAAACCTGATGAGATGGATGGGATAAACATATGCTTCTATGAATTTCCAAAGGAAAATTAGAATGTTCCCTTGTGTGAGTGAAATACAGTCATCTAAAATTTGCACACAAATTGGACTTTTCTTCCCCAATTTTAGTAAGATCTTGTAAATAAAATAATTATATGTAGTTTTACATCCAGAAATGATTTATTCTCCATGTTACATATATAACCTTGAGTCAACAATAAGTTTCCACTTTCAGAAGTGAATGGATTTTTTCTAATTTCTGGAATTATCAATTACAAGGAGTGTATTTTTTAACACAGATCTGTTAAAATCTCTTTTTATTAAAATTTTTATGTTTTAATAAATCTTCATTTTGATCCTAAGATCATCTCAAGTGCTTTCTCAACACTGTAACTTTTTCTCATAAATACACAGTAAAATGCAATTGAATTCTATACATCTTAACACTGCCAATATAATAAGTATACCTTTTCAATTAACTTTTTTCTTTACTGGGCAGAAGTCATATAAATTATTCTCATGTGCTGATGATTTAGGGCACATTAAAATTAAATAAATTATCATCTAATGCATATTTGAATGGCATAGTTTATTTGAAAAAATGTATATCTGATAATAGAAATAAATTAAATACAGAGATGTACTGCATGTAAGGAATTAATGCAAATCATTTTCAAGGATGGACTAAGATGCAAGGTACAGTAAAACAAACATTATAATTTTGACAAGGAGAAGAGGTGTATTATAAAGATAAAATCTTTATAAAGAATAGGGTTTTGTAGGTCAGGAAAGGGTGTAAAACGATGAAGATTAGTTCTAAAATTTTAGAAATCATAGATCATGGCTGCTATCAGTGATTGTTTAATTGTTCACAGCACAAGAAATTAACAAGTTGGAAATGTGGTAGTATAAAATAAAATCTGTAGACCTCATAACTGTTTTTTTGAAGTACTGTATGCTATAGCAGCCAAAATTTCTAAGAGTCCTTGTTGTCCCCCTGAGGCCTACCTAATATCTTTATAAACAGGTGCCTAACACTAATTAGGTTTCGCCATTATACTTTATATCCAAATACAATAGAATAAATGACACAAATAATTATCTAGGTATGCTTGATCAAATAAAAAAATTGAAGTAGAAACTTTTAAATTACCTATCACATAAGGGGATATTAGAATACAGAATAATAGAAAGGGTTTAGCATAACTTTGCTGGATTTGAAGACAGAGGTAGGTATGTATGAAACATGAGTAACTGATGCAGCAATCTGCTGATGCATGTACCTTCAAACCTACAAGTATAAGAACAGGATTCTACCAATGGTCTATTTAGCCTTTAAGGTAGATTTTTCTCCATACTACAGACTGCTTAGTACCTTGATTTTATGCCATGAACACAGAAAAAAATTGGGTTTGTTTGAATTTCTGTTAAATTACAAGTGAAAATTCCTTTTAACTTCCATTTCTTGACACTTTTTATGAGAGCGCCAGAAAACTAAAGCAGATTGTCCTAAACCTGTACATCTTATGAGGAAGTCCTATGACCGAGTAGTAACCTTTACTTAAGTAAACGCCCCAAAAAGCAGAGAAAAACCTATAAATGAAAATTTACAGTCTCCTTTTTTGATTGACTTCAGGAGCTGTTGGGACAATTTGTTCATGAAACTGCTGACTGAAAAATGTGTCTTAATCAAAAGTTCTTTGTTCTCATGTTAGTTTTCCTTTGCAGTTTTACTTCCTGTTTCTCCTTTAATCATTTTCATGGAATATCATTAAGTATGCTTTCATTGCTAGCCTGTTAATGAGACTAGTACTTCCATAAACAGATTTTTAGGTAAGCTTTATAATTGTGAGTGTCATTAAGTATTTCTTAGAACTAGTATCTTGCTTGTTGGAAAGAGGTTATAATTCATTAGGTCTTTGTTTAGTTCTTGCCATGCAAAGCTGGAGGGGGTTATATTCACACCTAACTTTGTCAATTAATAACACAAGTCTTGTAATTGAATTTTATCTAAAACAAGGGAAACTATAACTCCTATGACTTGTAAGTTAAGAGTTCTTAAAAACAGAAAATTACAAAACCTAGGTATTGCAGGCTGAGGAGATATTCGTGAAATATTTTGCTTGTAAATTAAAATACACATTTTTACTCTGCCATGGACATAGGCATATATAAAATGTCATATACTTCGAATCATTACTATTTGCACATTAATACAATTTTATTATATCATACAGTGTATCAGCATGTAAGACAAAAAAGGGTAGTATTACAGTCACCTCTGGTATTTTCAAAGGTAACAGAAACTTCTACCTCCTTCTACACATTCTATCTATCTATCTATCTATCTATCTATCTATCTATCTATCTATCTATCTATCTGTCTATCTATCTATCTATCTACCCACACAGAGAATGAAGGAAGGAAGGAGAAAGAGAAAGCTTAATTCAGGACATGGGAGTAACAGTATTTCTGAAAGGTAGATGAGAATGCCAGTCCCCCAGGAGTCAGTTACAGGTAGATGTAATCTAGCGGTTGTGGGTGCTAGGAAAAGTACTCAGGTCCTATGCAAGAGTCCTAAGGACTCTTAGCAACTCACCCATTTTAAACTCCCTTCCAGAGTCATTTTTGACACAGAAACTAAGAAAGGAAAAAATAAATTAAACATGAAAATGAATATAATGACACACTTTTTAATAATTGTTTCTTTATTTTGTCAATATGAGTTGGAACCCATACTATTTAAGTACTAAAACATTGGGCTACATAAGGAGCTGCTTTATCACTGAACCTTATAAACAGATATTTAAGTGTATATTATTTTTCCTCTTTATAAGAAATACAGAGAACAGATTTTCCCAAGAAAATACCACTATGTTTAAACTCCTAAAATATTAATTCATGTGTCCAGTGACACATTGAACTTTTGAATATATCTTTAAAGTTCTTGTGCATAGTTTTAAAACAAAATCAAGCACGTCTAGGTATACCTTGCTGAATTTCATGAATAAAGAGACATTAAAGAAACAAATTGTAATGATGTACACTAAATAAAAACATCCCAAATGCTCTGATGCAATAATTGTTTAAAGTTTTTTTTTTTTTTATTTGATATAATTTATTTACATTTCAAATGATTTCCCCTTTTCTAGCCGCCCCCCCCCACTCCCCGAAAGTCCCGTAAGCCCCCTTCTCTTCCCCTGTCCTCCCTCCCACCCCTTCCCAGTTCCCCGTTCTGGTTTTGCCAAATACTGTTTCACTGAGTCTTTCCAGAACCAGGGACCACTCCTGCTTTCTTCTTGTATCTCATTTGATGTGTGGATTATGTTTTGGGTATTCCAGTTTTCTAGGTTAATAACCACTTATTAGTGAGTGCATACCATGATTCACCTTTTGAGTCTGGGTTACCTCACTTAGTATGATGTTCTCTAGCTCCATCCATTTGCCTAAGAATTTCATGAATTCATTGTTTCTAATGGCTGAATAGTACTCCATTGTGTAGATATACCACATTTTTTGTATCCACTCTTCTGTTGAGGGATACCTGGGTTCTTTCCAGCATCTGGCAATTATAAATAGGGCTGCTATGAACATAGTAGAGCATGTATCCTTATTACATGGTGGGGAATCCTCTGGGTATATGCCCAGGAGTGGTATAGCAGGATCTTCTGGAAGTGAGGTGCCCAGTTTTCGGAGGAACCGCCAGACTGCTTTCCAGAGTGGTTGTACCATTTTGCAACCCCACCAGCAGTGGAGGAGTGTTCCTCTTTCTCCGCACCCTCTCCAACACCTGCTGTCTCCTGAATTTTTAATCTTAGCCATTCTGACTGGTGTAAGATGAAATCTTAGGGTTGTTTTGATTTGCATTTCCCTAATGACTAATGAAGTGGAGCATTTTTTAAGATGCTTCTCCGCCATCCGAAGTTCTTCAGGTGAGAATTCTTTGTTTAACTCTGTACCCCATTTTTTAATAGGGTTGTTCGGTTTTCTGGAGTCTAACTTCTTGAGTTCTTTATATATATTGGATATTAGCCCTCTATCTGATGTAGGATTGGTGAAGATCTTTTCCCAATTTGTTGGTTGCCGATCTGTCCTCTTGATGGTGTCCTTTGCCTTACAGAAACTCTGTAACCTTATGAGGTCCCATTTGTCAATTCTTGCTCTTAGAGCATACGCTATTGGTGTTCTGTTCAGAAACTTTCTCCCTGTACCGATGTCCTCAAGGGTCTTCCCCAGTTTCTTTTCTATTAGCTTCAGAGTGTCTGGCTTTATGTGGAGGTCCTTGATCCATTTGGATTTGAGCTTAGTACAAGGAGACAAGGATGGATCAATTCGCATTCTTCTGCATGCTGACCTCCAGTTGAACCAGCACCATTTGTTGAAAAGGCTATCTTTTTTCCATTGGATGTTTTCAGCCTCTTTGTCGAGGATCAAGTGGCCATAGGTGTGTGGGTTCATTTCTGGATCTTCAATCCTGTTCCATTGATCCTCCTGCCTGTCACTGTACCAATACCATGCAGTTTTTAACACTATTGCTCTGTAGTATTGCTTGAGGTCAGGGATACTGATTCCCCCAGATTTTCTTTTGTTGCTGAGAATAGTTTTAGCTATCCTGGGTTTTTTGTTGTTCCAGATGAATTTGATAATTGCTCTTTCTAACTCTGTGAAGAATTGAGTTGGGATTTTGATGGGTATTGCATTGAATCTGTATAGTGCTTTAGGCAAAATGGCCATTTTAACTATATTGATTCTACCGATCCATGAGCATGGGAGGTTTTCCCATTTTTTGAGGTCTTCTTCCATTTCCTTCTTCAGAGTCTTGAAGTTCTTGCCATACAGATCTTTCGCATGTTTGGTAAGAGTCACCCCAAGATACTTTATACTGTTTGTGGCTATTGTGAAGGGGGTCATTTCCCTAATTTCTTTCTCCGCCTGCTTATCCTTTGAGTATAGGAAGGCCACTGATTTGCTTGAGTTGATTTTGTAACCTGCCACTTTGCTGAAGTTGTTTATCAGCTGTAGGAGCTCTCTAGTGGAGTTCTTTGGGTCACTTAGGTAGACGATCATGTCGTCTGCAAATAATGATAGTTTGACTTCCTCCTTTCCAATTTGTATCCCTTTGACCTCCTTATGTTGTCGAATTGCCCGAGCTAGTACCTCAAGTACAATATTGAAAAGATAAGGAGAAAGGGGGCAGCCTTGTCTGGTCCCTGATTTCAGTGGGATTGCTTCAAGTTTCTCTCCGTTTAGTTTGATGCTGGCTACCAGTTTGCTGTATATTGCTTTTACTATGTTTAGGTATGGGCCTTGAATTCCTGTTCTCTCCAAGACTTTAAGCATGAAAGGATGCTGAATTTTGTCAAATGCTTTTTCAGCATCCAATGAAATGACCATGTGGTTTTGTTCTTTGAGTTTGTTTATGTAGTGGATTGTATTGATGGATTTCCGTATATTGAACCAACCCTGCATTCCCGGGATAAAGCCTACTTGATCATGGTGGATGATCGTTTTGATGTGTTCTTGGATTCGGTTGGCAAGAATTTTGTTGAGTATTTTTGCATCGATGTTCATAAGGGAAAATGGTCTGAAGTTCTCTTTCTTTGTTGGATCTTTGTGTGGCTTTGGTATCAGCGTAATTGTGGCTTCGTAGAAGGAATTGGGTAGTGTTCCTTCTGTTTCTATTTTGTGGAATAGTTTGAAGAGTATTGGTGTTAACTCTTCTTTGAAGGTCTGGTAGAATTCTGCACTGAAACCATCTGGTCCTGTGCTTTTTTTGGTTGGAAGACTTTCTATGACTCCTTCTATTTCTTTAGGCTTTATGGGACTGTTTAGATGGTCTAGTTGGTCCTGATTTAATTTTGGTATTTGGTATCTGTCAAGGAAATTGTCCATTTCCTCCAGATTCTCCAGTTGTGTTGAGTACAGGCTCTTGTAGTAGGATCTGATGATTTTTTGGATTTCCTCAGTTTCCGTTGTTATGTCTCCCTTTTCATTTCTAAGTTTGTTAATTTGGATACTTTCTCTGTGCCCTTTGGTCAGTCTGGCTAAGGGTTTATCTATCTTGTTGATTTTCTCAAAGAACCAGCTCCTAGTTTTGTTGATTTTTTGTATGGTTCTCTTTGTTTCTACTTGATTGATTTCGGCCCTGAGTTTGATGATTTCCTGCCTTCTACTCCTCCTGGGTGAAATAGCTTCTTTTTGTTCTAGGGCTTTCAGGTGTGTCATTAAGTTGGTAATGTATGCTCTCTCCATTTTCTTTTTGGAGGCACTCAGGGCTATGAGTTTTCCTCTTAGCACTGCTTTCATTGTGTCCCATAGATTTGGGTATGTTGTGTTTTCATTTTCATTGTGTTCTAAAAAGTCTTTAATTTCTTTCTTTATTTCTTCCTTGACCAAGGTGTCATTGAGTAGAGTATTGTTCAATCTCCACGTGTTTGTGGGTTTTCTGTTGTTTCTGTTGCTATTGAAGACCACTTTTATTCCATAGTGATCAGATAGGAGGCATGGGATTAGTTCTATCTTTTTATATTTGTTGAGGTCTGTCTTGTGACCAATTATATGGTCGATTTTGGAGAAGGTACCATGAGGTGCTGAAAAAAAGGTATATTCTTTTGTTTTAGGATAGAATGTTCTATATATATCAGTTAAATCTAATTGGTCCAAAGCTTCAATTAGTTTCATTGTGTCCTTGTTTAGTTTCTGTTTTCCTGATCGGTCCATTGAGGAAAGTGCAGTGTTGAAGTCACCCACAATTATTGTGTTAGGTGCAATGTGTGCTTTGAGTTTTAATAAAATTTCTTTTATGAAAGAGGGTGCCCTTGCATTTGGAGCATAGATGTTCAGGATTGAGAGTTCTTCTTGTTGTATTTTTCCTTTGACCAGCAAGAAGTGTCCCTCAGAGTCTCTTTTGATGACTTTGGGTTGAAAGTCAATTTTATCTGATATTAAAATGGCTACTCCAGCTTGTTTCCTGAGACTATTTGCTTGTAAAATTGTCTTCCAGCCTTTTACTCTAAGGTAGTGTTTGTCTTTGACCCTGAGGTGTGTTTCCTGTAAGCAGCAAAATGTAGGGTCCTGTTTACGTATCCAGTCAGTTAGTCTGTGTCTTTTTATTGGGGCATTGAGTCCATTGATGTTAAGAGATATTAAGGAATAGTGATTGTTACTTCCTATCATTTTTGACGTTATTTTTTAAATTTGATTGCTTAACTTATTTGGGTTTGATGAAAGGTTACTATCTTGCTTTTTTCAGGGTGAAGTTTCCCTCCTTGTATTGGTGTTGTCCTCCTATTATCCTTTTTAGGGCTGGGTTTGTGGATAGATATTGGGTGAACT
This sequence comes from Apodemus sylvaticus, assembly GCF_947179515.1. Lineage (NCBI taxonomy): Eukaryota > Metazoa > Chordata > Mammalia > Rodentia > Muridae > Apodemus > Apodemus sylvaticus. The sequence goes on along the minus strand of NC_067495.1, from coordinate 79,845,691 downwards.
TGGTTTTGTCGTGAAATATCTTAGTTTCTCCATCTATGGTGATTGAGAGTTTTGCTGGATATAGTAGTTTTGGTTGGCATTTGTGTTCTCTTAGAGTCTGCATGAGATCTGCCCAGGACCTTCTAGCCTTCATAGTCTCAGGTGAGAAGTCTGCTGTGATTCTGATAGGTCTTCCTTTATATGTTACTTGGCCTTTTTCTCTTACTGCCTTTAGTATTCTTTCTTTGTTTAGAACATTTGGTGTTTTGATTATTATGTGACGGGAAGTATTTCTGTTCTGGTCCAGTCTGTTTGGAGTTCTGTAGGCTTCTTGTATATTCATGGGCATCTCTCTCTTTAGGTTAGGGAAGTTTTCTTCCATAATTTTATTGAAGATATTTTCTGGCCCTTTAAGTTGTAGATCTTCACTCTCATCTATGCCTATAATCCTTAGGTTTGGTCTTCTCATTGTGTCCTGGATTTCCTGGATATTTTGGGTTACAAGCTTTTTGCACTTTGCATTTTCTTTAACTGTTGAGTCCATGGTTTCTATGGAATCTTCAGCATCTGAGATTCTTTCTTCTATCTCTTGTATTCTGTTGTTGATATTTGCATCTCTGTCCCCTGATTTCTTCCCAAGGCTTTCTATCTCCAAAGTTGTCTCCCTTTGAGTTTTCTTAGTTGTTTCTACTTCTGATTTTAGATCCTGGATGGTTTTGCTTAGCTCCTTCCCTTGCATGTTTGTGCTTTCCTGTAATTCTTTAAGAGATTTTTGTGTTTCCTCTTTCATGAGCTCAGCCTGTTGACCAAAGTTCTCCTGTATTTCTTTAAGAGATTTTTGTGTTTCGTCTTTCATGACCTCAGCCTGTTGAGCAAAGTTCTCCTGTATTTCTTTAAGTGTTTTTTGCATTTCCTCCTTGTTGGCTTTTGTATTCTCCTGGATTTCTTTCAATGATTTTTGTGTTTCCCTTGCAAGGGCTTCTAACTTTTGATCCATTTTCTCCTCAATGTCCTTCATGTGTTCCTGTACCAGCATCATGACCAGTGATTTTAAATCCAAATCTTGTTTTACTGGTGTGATGGGGTATCCAGGACTTGCTGGTAGAGGAGAATTTGGTTCAGATGTTGCCATATTGCCTTGAATTCTGTTAGTGACGTTTCTGCGTTTGCCTTTTGCCATCTGGCTCTCACTGGTGTTACTTGGTCTTGTCAGTGCTGGACTCACCAGTGCAAGCTGCCCCTTCCCCGTTGGCCTCTGGTGCACAGCTTACACTCTGCACTGCCTATAGACAGGGTGCTGTTGTCCAGGCTGTTCAGATCCCGAAGCAGGCACCTGAAGGCTCCCGCTGGGGCCCGCAGGATTTATTGGAGCACACCGACTTCTCCCAGCTGGCCGCCCGGAAGCCCCCACTAGCCTCTTGAGGGACCTGGAGATGTGGCGGCCACCCAGGCTGATCTGAAGCGGAGAGAGTTGAGCTGGGGGCTTCTGCCTGAGGCCTTGCCCCAGATTGTGTCTGTGGACCAGGTGGAACCCGTGTGCACCCCCAGGGAGCTCCGAAGGTGAATGTTGCTGTGACCTCCCCTGTGCTCCGCTCACTCCGCTGGGCAGCCGATTTCCCCAACCGGGCTGGCGCACACTAGGTTAGCCTTGTTGCCTGGGCCCTGAGTCCAGGCAAACGCCTGGGAGGCCAAGGTCCGAGCAAAGTTCCCCTAGGGCTATGTCTGTTATTTGGGTCCGCCAGGTGACCCGGATGGCGGGCGTGCGCGTCCGCGCTCCGCGAAAGCACCGGGAGAGTCTGTTGTGCTAATAACCTCCTGGGCTGGTTGACACACAGATGGCCCACCAAGCCGCCCAGTTCTTGGGGTCAGTCCTGTGCCTTTTGGGGCCTAGACCCCCGTTTTGTTAGCCTCAGGCTACGCTTGTTAGCAGTCTCTGCCCTCCCGAGCACTCTGGCTCCTGTAGGCAAAATGGCGGCGCGTGCACCGGCCGGGGCAAAAAAAAACTCCTGGCTGGGTTGGCGCCCCGATGGCCACTCGAACAGCCCAGGGCCTGGGTGCAGGCCAACGCCCGTCTGGCTCAGACCCCTGCGGTGTTGGGCCTAGGATTATGTTTGTGTACCTCAGTCTGACCGATCTCTGGAGCCCGGAATCAAGATGGAGGTGAGTCTCTCCTGACTGGCGGGCAGCCGAGTTCTGAAGTGGCTTCCGTGCAGCGAAAGGCTCCGCAGAACCGCAGTTGCTTGCCGCCCGGCTGGTCAGCGAAGGTCAGTGGTCGTGGGCGCAGGGCCTAACTGGACCCTGTGTCGCCTTGGTTCCACTGCTGATGGCCCTTCAGATGGAGCAGCCACTGCTACCGCCGCCGCCTCCGCCGCCGCCCCCTGTTTAAAGTTTTATTACTGCAAATATAGTGATATTTTGGTTATGCAGTCCTCATAAGTCACTTTGGTTAAATTATACAATATACTAACATAGGAATGATGATACATAAAGCCTTGCACTCAAACTAGATGGATTCTGGCAGTGTTTAAAATAACATGTATGCAGACTTTTAAAGAGCTTAAATTGAAACTTTACCACACATGATTTTGTTGAGGCATCAATTCTTATTCATAATGTCCAATAACCAGCTTGTTCTCTGAATTATACTCATTTATCTACTGAGGATCTCCATTTTATTTGAACTAATCTGTTGTTTAGAAAGAAACATAGCATTTAAAAGGGAATATATTTTGTTTTTTAAATAAATACCCTCTAAAGAATGTAATTTTGGACTATATTATGTTAGTCTATAGCTATAGTCTATAGCTATAAATTTTGATGATGAACATACCGTGAAAAAGAAAATAAAAAGTATTTACATTTGTCTCTAAGAACATAGTATTTCTGAAATCGTATTTATTGATGTTTAAATTTACCACTGTGGGGCAGTCAGAACAACTAAAACAATAAACTGCTTAAAATAAGCTGTTTATTCCTTTAATAGAAAACTGAACAAAACTTTTATATGGTTTGTATAAAGAGAAATTTCATGTAATCACTTCTTTTTTGAAAATGTTGTTGTCCATTTTGCTAATGGGAATTTAAAGATTTGGTTTATTTGTTACCCTTTTTGTTTTTTGGCTTATGCTTACCATTCTTTAAAAACTTTTCTTTAGTTACAACTAAATGTTTAGATTCAACTAAACTAATTACTAAAGTAATTAATTTCCTTAAATTTAAAAATATAAGTACTTGTTTTAAAAATGTCAAATTATGAATGTAATCTAATCTACATATTTTAAGTGTTAATACTTTCCATTCTCTACATTATTTAAGAAAGCAGCTGAGGAAGTAAAAAGACATTACAGATACTTGCCTCAGACTTAATAAATGCGGGGAAGGTTTCTAACATTTTAAGCTACTAAAATACTTAATCCAGATAATGATTCCAAAAAGGACAGCTGTCAGAAATATTCTAATGAAAGCTATTTAACATAATAATTTTAATTCCAGTAATTAGCAAAAGATTCTACAAATCTGTGGAGAATGAAACTCAAAATTTCACAACTTTGCAACAGTAAAAGAATTGTTAGCACACATATGTACACACATAGTCAGCTATAAGATATTAGGGAGCTGACCTCCAGTTGAACCAGCACCATTTGTTGAAAAGGCTATCTTTTTTCCACTGGATGTTTTCAGGCCTTTGTAGAGGATCAAGTGGCTATAGGTGTGTGGGTTCATTTCTGGATCTTCAATCCTGTTCCATTGATCTGCCTGCCTGTCACTGTACCAATACCATGCAGTTTTTAAGACTATTGCTCTGTAGTATTGCTTGAGGTCAGGGATACTGATTCCCCCAGAATTTCTTTTGTTGTTGAGAATAGTTTTAGCTATCCTGGGTTTTTTGTTATTCCAGATGAATTTGAGAATTGCTCTTTTTAACTCTATGAAGAACTGAGTTGGGATTTTGATGGGTATTGTGTTGAATCTGTATATTGCTTTTGGAAAAATGGCCATTATAATTATATTAATCCTGCCGATCCATGAGCATGGGAGGTTTTTCCATTTTTTGAGGTCTTCTTCCATTTCCTTCTTCATAGTCTTGAAGTTCTTGTCATACAGATCTTTCACATGTTTGGTAAGAGTCACCCCAAGGTACATTATACTGTTTGTGGCTATTGTGAAGGGTATCATTTCCCTTTCAGGGAGTGGGGGGCTAGAAAATGGGAAATCATTTGAATGTAAATAAATATATATTGAATAAAAAAAAGATATTAGGGAGCAACTTTTAGTAATACAACTGACATGAGTAACATTTGTTCTTAACTCTTGAACCACTGTGCTACTGAAGAGAAAATACAATGCAAAACAGTTATAAAGACATCATGTCAACCATGAATCTTTCTACCTAGTGAAGAGAATGATTTTAATAACTAGAAGTAGCCAAGGCAATACACAGAATATAAGTACCTGTATCTAAGGTATAGGAAAAATCTCTATCAATTTGGAAACAAAAGAACTCATTTGTCTGGTATAAAAAAAAGTTCATTCTCAGCATCTGTTATTGTGGGCTGGATAAGTCAAATTATTAAGAATTATCCTGAACATTGAACAGCATTTAGAAGCATTCTTGCTTTCTGTGTCACTAGATGTCAGTAACTTTATCTTTCTCCCAATTTCAGCATTCCAAAATATTACAACATACTTGCAAATGTTCCCTAAGAAGCAAAGTTTGCCTAGATTGAAATCACTAATAAAGACCATAGCAAATATTCAATGGACATAGATGCAAGCCCTACCACATGACTGGCAAGAAAGTTTAGAATGAAGAAAAAATAGTTTTGTATCACATATCAAAAGTATGGATTTTGGACTTTAAAGAGGTCTACGATCAAATTTTAATTAAATATTACCATAAATTTTGTTTGCAAGACTATGTTTTATATAAAATTCAATTTTTATAAAAGATAGTATCCCTTACAAAATCAAATGTAGAGATACAGTTATCAGTTACTCTAGCAAAATATAAACAACAATATGGAATAGTCTGCTATTTACTGTGAACAGTCTAACACAATTTCATATAGGAAAAATGTGCAACACACTATAATTGTTCACAATGTTCTAAAATTTTATATTTACTATATTAGATAAAATATACCATTCTACTAATAAAATTAACAATTCCTATTATGAATTTTGAATAAGGACTATAAAAGTAGAGGCTACATTATGAAGAATATGAAGACATATGGCAGAATTTAATTGAAAAATATTGATTATAATAATTACAATAGCTTGGTAGTGACTCACATGATATATTTGAATAAAAATGACAAAACAAACCCATGTTCATTTACTGTTTTCATCTGATAGTTGAAAGGAAAGGATAGATATAGATACAGATATAGATAGATGTATATATATATATATATACATATAGATACATAGATACTAGTCATTAGAGCATATATATATATATATATATATGCTCTCTCTCTCTCTCTCTCTATATATATATATATATATATATATATATATATATATATATATATATGAGAAACTGAGATTTACTGAAATTTAATTCCAGAATCTTATTGTAATACTGCTATTGGAGGATAAAGAGGTGGACTGGAGAACAAGGAGAGTATGTGTAGTTAGCATACAGAAAAACATAACTTCAGTTCTTTGTTAGAATGGATCCTTGGTACAAAGGACAAATTAACAAAAGAAAAACATGTTTATTTATTTGTTCATGGGATACACTAAAGGAAGAAGAGTTTGCAAAGAGGTCTTTGAGTTCCAGATTATATACCACCTTCTTCAGAGATCTGAAGTTCTTGTCATACAGATCTTTCACATGTTTGGTAAGAGTCATCCCAAGGCTGAATCTTTTGTGGCTATTGTAAAGGGTGTCATTTCCCTAATTTCTTTCTCAGCCTGCTTATCCTTTGAGTATAGGAAGGCTACTGATTTGCCTGAGTTGATTTTATAACCTGCGACTTTGCTGAAGTTGTTTATCAGCTGTAGGAGTTCTCTAGTGGAGTTTTTTGGGTCACTTAGGTAGACTATCATATCATCTGCAAATAATAATAGTTTGACTTCTTCCTTTCCAATTTGTATCCCTTTGACCTCCTTATGCTGTCGAATTGCTCGAGCTAGTACCTCAAGTACAATATTGAAAAGATAAGGAGAAAGGGGGCAGCCCTGTCTAGTCCCTGATTTTAGTGGGATTGCTTCAAGTTTCTCTCCATTTTGTTTGATGCTGGCTACCGGTTTGCTGTATATTGCTTTTACTATGTTTAGGTATGGGCCTTGAATTCCTCTTCTTTCCAAGACTTTAAGCATGAAAGGATACTGAATTTTGTCAAATGCTTTTTCAGCATCCAATGAAATGACCATGTGTTTTTTTTCTTTGAGTTTGTTTATGTAGTGGATTGCATTGATGGATTTCCGTATATTGAACCAACCCTGCATCCCTAGGATGAAGCCTACTTTATCATGGTGGATGATCGTTTTTATGTGTTCTTGGATTCGGTTGGCAAGAATTTTATTGAGTATTTTTGCATCGATGTTCATAAGGGAAATTGGTCTGAAGTTCTCTTTCTTTTTTTTTTAATTTTTTTATTCGATATAATTTATTTACATTTCAAATGATTTCCCCTTTTCTAGACCCCCCCACTCCCCGAAAGTCCCGTAAGCCCCCTTCTCTTACCCTGTCCTCCCATCCACCCCTTCCCACTTCCCCGTTCTGGTTTTGCTGAATACTGTTTCACTGAGTCTTTCCAGAACCAGGGGCAACTCCTCCTTTCTTCTTGTACCTCATTTGATGTGTGGATTATGTTTTGGGTATTCCAGTTTTCTAGGTTAATATCCACTTATTAGTGAGTGCATACCATGATTCACCTTTTGAGTCTGGGTTACCTCACTGAGTATGATATTCTCTAGCTCCATCCATTTGCCTAAGAATTTCATGAATTCGTTGTTTCTAATGGCTGAATAGTACTCCATTGTGTAGATATACCACATTTTTTGCATCCACTCTTCTGTTGAGGGATACCTGGGTTCTTTCCAGCATCTGGCAATTATAAATAGGGCTGCTATGAACATAGTAGAACATGTATCCTTATTACATGGTGGGGAGTCTTCTGGGTATATGCCCAGGAGTGGAATAGCAGGATCTTCTGGAAGTGAGGTGCCCAGTTTTCGGAGGAACCGCCAGACTGATTTCCAGAGTGGTTGTACCAATTTGCAACCCCACCAGCAGTGGAGGAGTGTTCCTCTTTCTCCACACCCTCTCCAACACCTGCTGTCTCCTGAATTTTTAATCTTAGCCATTCTGACTGGTGTAAGATGAAATCTTAGGGTTGTTTTGATTTGCATTTCCCTAATGACTAATGAAGTTGAGCATTTTTTAAGATGCTTCTCCGCCATCCGAAGTTCTTCAGGTGAGAATTCTTTGTTTAACTCTGTACCCCATTTTTTAATAGGGTTGTTTGGTTTTCTGGAGTCTAACTTCTTGAGTTCTTTATATATATTGGATATTAGCCCTCTATCTGATGTAGGATTGGTGAAGATCTTTTCCCAATTTGTTGGTTGCCGATTTGTCCTCTTGATGGTGTCCTTTGCCTTACAGAAACTTTGTAATTTTATGAGGTCCCATTTGTCAATTCTTGCTCTTAGAGCATACGCTATTGGTGTTCTGTTCAGAAACTTTCTCCCTGTACCGATGTCCTCAAGGGTCTTCCCCAGTTTCTTTTCTATTAGCTTCAGAGTGTCTGGCTTTATGTGGAGGTCCTTGATCCATTTGGATTTGAGCTTAGTACAAGGAGACAAGGATGGATCAATTCGCATTCTTCTGCATGCTGACCTCCAGTTGAGCCAGCACAATTTGTTGAAAAGGCTATTTTTTTCCATTGGATGTTTTCAGCCTCTTTGTCGAGGATCAAGTGGCCATAGGTGTGTGGGTTCATTTCTGGATCTTCAATCCTGTTCCATTGATCCTCCTGTCTGTCACTGTACCAATACCATGCAGTTTTTAACACTATTGCTCTGTAGTATTGCTTGAGGTCAGGGATACTGATTCCCCCAGATTTTCTTTTGTTGCTGAGAATAGTTTTAGCTATCCTGGGTTTTTTGTTGTTCCAGATGAATTTGATAATTGCTCTTTCTAACTATGTGAAGAATTGAGTTGGGATTTTGATGGGTATTGCATTGAATCTGTAGATTACTTTTGGCAAAATGGCCATTTTAACTATATTGAGTCTACCTATCCATGAGCATGGGAGGTTTTCCCATTTTTTGAGGTCTTCTTCCATTTCCTTCTTCAGAGTCTTGAAGTTCTTGTCATACAGATCTTTCACATGTTTGGTAAGAGTCACCCCAAGATACTTTATACTGTTTGAGGCTATTGTGAATGGGGTCATTTCCCTAATTTCTTTCTCAGCCTGCTTATCCTTTGAGTATAGGAAGGCCACTGATTTGCTTGAGTTGATTTTATAACCTGCCACTTTGCTGAAGTTGTTTATCAGCTGTAGGAGCTCTCTAGTGGAGTTCTTTGGGTCACTTAGGTAGACGATCATGTCGTCTGCAAATAATGATAGTTTGACTTCTTCCTTTCCAATTTGTATCCCTTTGACCTCCTTATGTTGTCGAATTGCCTGAGCTAGTACCTCAAGTACAATATTGAAAAGATAAGGAGAAAGGGGGCAGCCTTGTCTGGTCCCTGATTTCAGTGGGATTGCTTCAAGTTTCTCTCCATTTAGTTTGATGCTGGCTACTGGTTTGCTGTATATTGCTTTTACTATGTTTAGGTATGGGCCTTGAATTCCTGTTCTCTCCAAGATTTTAAGCATGAAGGGATGCTGAATTTTGTCAAATGCTTTTTCAGCATCCAATGAAATGACCATGTGGTTTTGTTCTTTGAGTTTGTTTATGTAGTGGATTGTATTGATGGATTTCCGTATATTGAACCAACCCTGCATTCCCGGGATAAAGCCTACTTGATCATGGTGGATGGTCGTTTTGATGTGTTCTTGGATTCGGTTGGCAAGAATTTTATTGAGTATTTTTGCATCGATGTTCATAAGGGAAAATGGTCTGAAGTTCTCTTTCTTTGTTGGATCTTTTTGTGGCTTTGGTATCAGTGTAATTGTGGCTTCGTAGAAGGAATTGGGTAGTGTTCCTTCTGTTTCTATTTTGTGGAATAGTTTGAAGAGTATTGGTGTTAACTCTTCTTTGAAGGTCTGGTAGAATTCTGCACTGAAGCCATCTGGTCCTGTGCTTTTTTTTGGTTGGAAGACTTTCTATGACTCCTTCTATTTCTTTAGGCATTATGGGACTGTTTAGATGGTCTAGTTGGTCCTGATTTAATTTTGGTATTTGGTATCTGTCAAGGAAATTGTCCATTTCCTCCAGATTCTCCAGTTGTGTTGAGTACAGGCTCTTGTAGTAGGATCTGATGATTTTTTGGATTTCCTCAGTTTCCGTTGTTATATCTCCCTTTTCATTTCTAAGTTTGTTAATTTGGATACTTTCTCTGTGCCCTTTGGTTAACTCATATTGTTATCTTTTTAATAAACTTGTTAGCTACAGGAAACCTACCCAAATCTACTGCTCATGGACCAAGTAGGCTCCATCCAGATAAGTACATCTGCCCAAGTTCCCACTTTACTACCTTTCCAAAGGGTGGGATTCCTCTGGGTTTCAATTGTACACCTTAAGAAAAAATTTCCTTTTTCCCAAATGTACTTAGTCTTATTCCCTAACTATACTAATGTGATCCAACATCATGTCTAGTCCAGGCCCTTGCCATATCTAGGACAGCTCCAGAGAAGCAACCTTCAGATGCTCCAATCTCCTCTCAGCTTCTCCAGACGCAGACAGCTTCTACTGGACCTGTTCTCCTGACTTATCTTCAAATGGCTCTACAAACCCTGGACAGCAAAGAAGCAGCCAGTCCTCCTGGGACTGGACAATCACCCCCCATACCCCTTTCTCTAGGTTCCCCAGAGACACACCGCCCCAATGTCAGCATGAAGCAGCCAGATCACAACAACGACCCTATTCCTGCTTCGCCGTATGCGCTGTCACTTCTTTTCTTTTTTCTTTTTTCTTTTTCTTTTATTAATAAACCAAACATTGGGGACTGTTGGGGTTTTGTGTAAGCTCCACCCCACACCTACCTGGTAATAGCCAGGTATGCCCTGCCCCAGAGATCTGGCGCACTATAAGAGGGGCTACTTGCTCCTCCTCTTTCTCTTTGCTCACCGCTCTCCCACACTCTTACCTCTCTGCCCCTGGGGCTCTTCCCTCCTCTCCACGTGGTCATGGCCGGCCGCCTCCACACTCTCTCTCTCTCTCTCTCTCTCTCTCTCTCTCTCTCTCTCTCTCTCTCTCTCTCTCTCTCTCTCTACCACTAACTCCCATCCCCTATTCTGAATAAACTCTATTCTATACCATGTCCGTGTTCACTGACTCCTTCATTGATTACTTCATCATCCTGATATACTCCTTCACTATGCCTGTTAGCCAGTTTGGTTTTGCCTGCTAGGTCTCTCTGGCTTCCCGTAGGAAAGGGAATGGCGGTGGTACGCAAACAGCCCCGATAAACAACCTCCTGGCGGGGTCGGCACACAGATGGCCCACGGAGCAGTCCTGGGCCTGGGGGCAGTCCAGGGCCTGACCGTCTGAGACCCCTGCTATGTCCGCCTTGGGCTATGCCTGTTAGCTAGTTTGGTTTTGCCTGCTAGGTCTCTCTGGCTTCCCGTAGGCAAAATGGCGGCGGTGCGCACCGGCCCAGGCAAACAAGCTCCTGGCTGGGTCGGCACACAGATGGCCCGCCGAGCAGCCCAGGACATGGGGGCAGTCCGGGGCCTGACCGTCTGAGACCCCTGCTATGTCCGCCTCGGGCTATGCCTGTTAGCTGGTTTGGGGTTTGGTTTTGCCTGCTAGGTCTCCCTGGCTTCCCTTAGGCAAAATGGTGGTGGTGCGCGCGACGGCCTGGGAGGAAAAAAACCTCCTGGCCGGGTTTGCACCCCGGTGGACCCCCGATCAGCCCAGGGCCTGGGTGCAGGCCAACGCCGGTCGGGCTTAGACCCCCGAGATGTTGGTCTCGGGTTATATTTGCGTACCTCAGTCTGATTTCTCTGGCGACCGAGAACCAATATGGAGCCCGGGTAACTGACTGGCGGGAGGCAGAGTTCTGATGTGGCTTCTGTGTGGTGAAAGTGAAGTTCTCTTTCTTTGTTGGATCTTTGTGTGGTTTTGATACCAGTGTAATTGTGGCTTTGTAGAAGGAATTGGGTAGTGTTCCTTCTGTTTCTATTTTGTCGAATAGTTTGAAGAGTATTAGTGTTAGGTCTTTTTTGAAGCTCTGATAGAATTCTGCACTGAAACCATCTGGTCCTGTGCTTTTTTTTGGTTGGAAGACTTTCTGTGACCCCTTCTCTTTCCTTAGGGGTTATGGGACTGTTTAAATGATTTATTTGGTCCTGATTTAATTTTGGTATTTGGTATCTGTCTAGGAAATTGTCCATTTCCTCCAGATTCTCCAGTTGTGTTGAGTACAGGCTTTTGTAGTAGGATCTGATGATTTTTTGGATTTCCCCAGTTTCTGTTGTTATATCCCCCTTTTCATTTCTAATTTTGTTAATTTGGATACTTTCTCTGTGCCCTTTGGTCAGTCTGGCTAAGGGTTTATCTATCTTGTTGATTTTCTCAAAGAACCAGTTCCTGGATTCATTGATTCTTTGTATCGTTTTCTTTGTTTCCACGTGATTGATTTCAGCCCTGAGTTTGATGATTTCCTGTCTTCTACTCCTCCTGGCTGAATTGGCTTCTTTTTGTTCCAGGGCTTTCAGGTGTGTCGTTAAGCTGCTAGTGTATGCTCTCTCCATTTTCTTTTTAGAGGCACTCAGGGCTATGAGTTTTCCTCTTAGCACTGCTTTCATTGTGTCCCAAAGATTTGGGTATGTTGTGCTTTCATTTTCATTAAATTATAAAAAGTCTCTGATTTCTTTCTTTATTTCTTTTTTGGCCAAGGTGTCATTGAGTAGTGTGTTGTTCAGGATCCATGTGTATGTGGGCTTTCTGTTGTTTTTGTTGCTATTGAAAACCACTCTTACTCCATAGTAATCTGATAGGAGGCATGGGATTAGTTCGATCTTCTTATATTTGTTGAGTTCTGTCTTGTAACCAATTACATGGTTGATTTTGGAAAAGGTACCATGAGGTGCTGAGAAAAAGGTATATTCTTTTGCTTTAGAGTGAAATGTTCTATAAATGTCAGTCAAATACAATTGGTCCAATGCTTCAATTAGTTTTACTGTGTGCCTGTTTAGTTTCTGTTTTCCTGATCAGTCCATTGAGGAGAGTGGAGTGTTGAAGTCCCCCACAATTTTTTGTGTTAGGTGCAATGTGTGCTTTGAGCTTTAGTAAAGTTTCTTTTACAAATCAGGGTGCCCTTGCATTTGGCGCATAGATGTTCAGAATGGAATGTTCTTCTTGTTGTATTTTTCCTTTGACCAGCAAGAAGTGTCCTTCTGTATCTATTTTGATGACTTTAGGTTGAAAGTCAATTTTATCTGATATTAGAATGGCTACTCCGGCTCATTTCCAGAGACCATTGGCTTGTAAAATTGTCTTCCAGCCTTTTACTCTAAGGTAGTGTTTGTCTTTGACACTGATGTGTGTTTTGTGTATGCAGCAAAATGTAGGGTCCTGTTTCCTTATCCAGTCTGTTAGTCTATGTCTTTTTATTGGGGCATTGAGTCCTTTGATGTTAAGTGATATTAAGGAATAGTGATTACTACTTCCTGTCGTTTTTGATGTTAATTTTATATTTGAGTGGTTATCTTCTTTCGGGTTTGATGAAGGAATGTAACTATCTTGTTTTTTCCAGGGTGTCGTTTCCCTCCTTGTATTGGAGTTTTCCTCCTATTATTCTTTGCAGGGCTGGGTTTGTGGAAAGATATTGTGTAAATTTGGTTTTGTCATGGAATATCTTGGTTTCTCCATCTATGATGAATGAGAGTTTTGATGGCTATCGTAGTCTTGGCTGACATTTGTGTTCTCTTAGAGTCTGCATGAGATCTGCTCAGGATCTTCTAGCTTTCATGGTCTCTGGTGAGAAGTCTGGTGTGATTATAATAGGCCTTCCTTTTATATGTTACTTGGCCTTTTTCTCTTACTGCCTTTAATATTCTTTCTTTGTTTAGTGCATTTGGGGTTTTGATTTGGTCCGATAGGAGGCATGGGATTAGTTCGATATTTTTATATTTGTTGAGGACTATCTTGTGACCAATTGTATGGTCGATTTTGGAGAAGGTACCATGAGGTGCTGAGAAAAAGGTATATTCTTTTGTTTTAGGGTGAAATGCTTTATAAATATCAGTCAAGTCCAATTTGTCCAAAGCTTCAATTAGTTTTATTGTGTCCCTGTTTAGTTTCTGTTTTCCTGATTGGTCCATTGAGGAGAGTGGAGTGTTGAAGTCACCCACAATAATTGTGTTGGGTGAAATGTGTGCTTTGAGCTTTAGTAAAGTTTCTTTTACAAATGAGGGTGCCCTTTCATTTGGCGCATAGATGTTCAGAATTGAAAGTTCTTCTTGTTGGATTTTTCCTTTGACCAGCAAGAAGTGCCCTTCTGTATCTCTTTTGATGACTTTAGGTTGAAAATCAATTTTATCTGATATTAGAATGGCTACTCCGACTTGTTTCCTGAGACCATTGGCTTGTAAAATTGTCTTCCAGCCTTTTACTCTAAGGTGGTTTTTGTCTTTGACAATGAGGTGTGTCTCCTGTATGCAGCAAAATGTAGGGTCTTGTTTCCTTATCCAGTCTGTTAGTCTATGTCTTTTTATTGGTGAGTTGAGTCCATCGATGTTAAGAGATATTAAGGAGTAGTGATTATTACTTCCTGTCATTTTCGATGTTATTTTTATATTTGAGTGGTTACCTTCTTTTGCGTTTGATGAAAGAAGGTAACTATCTTAGTTTTTCCAGGGTGTCATTTCCGTCCTTGGATTGGAATTTTTCTCCTATTATTCTTTGTAGAGCTGGGTTTGAATAACAAAAAACCCAGGATAGCTTAAACTATTATCAACAACAAAAGACATTCTGGTTGAATCAGTATCCCCGACCTCAAGCAATATTACCGAGCAATAGTGTTAAAAACTGCATGGTATTGGTACGGTGACAGGCAGGCAGATCAATGAAACAGGATTGAAGATCCAGAAATGAACCTACACACCTATGGCCACTTGATCCTGGACAAAGGGGCTGAAAACATCCAATGGAATAAAGATAGCCTTTTCAACAAATGGTGCTGGTTCAACTGGAGGTCAGCATGCAGAAGAATGCGAATTGATCCATCCTTGTCTCCTTGTACTAAGCTCAAATCCAAATGGACCAAGGACCTCCATATAAAGCCAGACACTCTGAAGCTAATAGAAAAGAAACTGGGGAAGACCCTTGAGGACATTGGTACAGGGGGAATGTTCCTGAACAGAACACCAATAGCTTATGCTCTAAGATCAAGAATTGACAAATGGGACCTTATAAAATTACGAAGTTTCTGTAAGGCAAAGGACACCATCAAAAGGACAAATCGGCAACTGACTAATTGGGAAAAGATCTTTACCAACCCTACATCTGATAGAGGGCTAATATCCAATATATACAAAGAAATCAAGAAGTTAGACCCCAGAAAGCCAAATAACCCTATTAAAAATGGGGTACAGAGTTAAACAAAGAATTCTCACCTGAAGAACTTCGGATGGCAGAGAAACATGTTAAAAAATGCTCAACTTCACTAGTCATCAGGGAAATGCAAATCAAAACAACCCTGAGATTTCTCCTTACACCAGTCAGAATGGCTAAGATTAAAAATTCAGGAGACAGCAGATGTTGGCGAGGATGTGGAGAAAGAGGAACACTCCTCCACTGCTGGTGGGGTTGCAAATTAGTACAACCACTCTGGAAATAAGTCTGGAAGTCCCTCAGAAAACTGGGCATGTCACTTCCAAAAGATCCTGCTATACCACTCCTGGGCATATACCCAGAGGATTCCCCAGCATGTAATAAGGATATATGTTCTACTATGTTCATAGCAGCCCTATTTATAATAGGCAGAAGCTGGAAAGAACACAGGTATCCCTCAACAGAAGAATGGATGCAAAAATATGGTATATCTACACAATGGAGTACTATTCAGCCATTAGAAACAATGAATTCATGAAATCTTAGGCAAATGGATGGAGCTGGAGAACATCATACTAAGTGAGGTAACCCAGTCTCAAAAGATCAATAATGGTATGCACTCACTAATAAGTGGATATTAGCTTGGAAAACTGAAATATGCAAAACATAATCCACACTTCAAATGATGTACAAGAAGAACGGAGGAGTGGCCCTTAGTTCTGGAAAGACCCAGTGTAGCAGTATAAGACAAAACCAGAACAGGGAAGTGGGAAGGGATGGGTGGGAGAGCAGAGGGAGGGAAGGGGGCTTATGTGACTTTCGGGGAGTGGGGAACCAGAAAAGGGGAAATCATTTGAAATGTAAATAAAAAAATATATCGAATAAAATTTAAAAAAAAGAAAGAAATGGTGTGGGAAATCCTATAGTAAAAGCACATGAATTGTCTATTTAATAAAACACACCAATTATGTTCTTATGTTTTGGAGAAATTACAACAGGCAATATTCATATCATCTTGATCACATTTGTTAGTTGGTATTATGAAATCTGAACAATCAGACAGTAATCTATACATGCCAGTGACTTCTATTGTTTTGCTTTCTGTTGATTTTGTTCATTTGTGTTCTCCCAGATTATGCTGGCTTAACTAACTGGACATCTCTGGTTTGCTAGAGAGCAGAGTAATCAGAGGAAAAAATCATTCTCTTTGAAAATGTTCTAGGAGTGTATAAAAGATCACTAAGATTGTTTTCATTTTAAAGTTACCTACAGTCTGTCTTTTATTTGAATTTATTTTCCTTTATGAAGAAATGTGTTTTTGGAATCAGCCCAGTAATTTTTTCTGTGAATATTTTTGAGGGCACAGCTGTGATCATGGAAAATAAAATAAAACAAAATAATAATAATGTACTCTAGAAATTGTACAAATCAATAGAATACCAAACATATTATTGAAACTGCTTCAGTCTGTTAACATAGAACCCATACTTGTGGTTTAACATGCCATTTGTTCTAAAATGTATCAGTACTTAATAGAATTATGATGAAACTTCTATACTATGGCCTTGGTGATTAAAATATCTTTAATTAAGAGAAAGATGTTTTATATTTCATGGAAACACTGTAAGTCCATGTTAATAGAATTTTGTTGTTAAGAATAAAGCATATAACTGCAAAATATACCTTTTTACTTTCATATTTTGCCCTGCTAATATTTTATAGCATTTATTTCTGTGCTACTAGAACTAAAAATAAATGCTTAGTAAATATGATATTTCCTGAATTTATGGCATGACTGATTGCCTTTTTCTTACTCACATTCATCAAAACTAGATTTCCCTACAAGAAGCTCTAAAAACACATTTTTTCCTATTCACCTTCATTCAGGAGGCACACGAGCTGTTCTTTACTTGTTTAGTATTTCTCTTGAGATTTGATATTTACTATTATTTTATACAATGCTTGAAGACGAAAGAACAAATCCTATGAAAAGAACTCTTGGCAAGGTTTTATTCTAATCTCTATTGTCCTGTGCTCAATATCAACACAAACAGCATACCAATAACTGCACACAGTTTTTATTTTTTGCTGGCAGATGCTTTATTATAATTTGCTCACACCATTTATGGATCATGATTTTTAGAGCCAGAGAGCCATAACATATCTCTGTCAATTCTGCTGACAATTCTTTTTACCTGGGCTATGTAGTAGATCTCATTACTTATTGGCAGTTGAGTCATGGCACATAAGCCATGACTGATGAAAATATCCTTTTAATAACTGTCATGTATTATTCAATTAGCACTGCTTCATAATTAATACTCTGTGAACACAATCTCTACTCATGTCATCCTAGTAATTTTCTCCTCACACATACGTATTATTCTTAGGTTTTGGTCTTTGTATTGTGTCCAGAGTTTTCTTAATGTTTTGGATTTGGAGCCTTTTGCACTTTGTATTTTCATTGATTGTTGTGTCAATATCTTCTATGGTATCTTCTACACCTGAGATTCTCTTGTATTCTCTTGGTGCTGCTTGCATCTGTAACTACTTTCCTAGGTTTTCAATCTCCAGGGTTGCCTCCCTTTGTGATTTCTTGATTGTTTCTATTTCTATTAGGGATTTATGTGCTTCCTTTTCTACCTCTTTATTTGTGTTCTCCTGTATTTAAGGGAGTTGTTTATGTCCTCCTTAGTATCCTACTTCATCTTCATGAGATGGGAGTTTAGGTCAGAGTCTTGCTTTTTAGGTGTGTTAAGGAACCCAGGGCTTGCTGTTGTAGAAGAACTGGGTTCTGATGGTGCCAAGTAGGATTGATTTCTGTTGCTTATTTTCTTGTGCTTGCCTCTTACCATCTGATTATCTCTTGTGCTAACTCCCTGCTGTCCCTGACTGGAGCCTGCCCATTCTTATAGGAAGGTGCAGCAATGTGAGCTGTGTTCGGCAGTGCTTCTGGGAGTCAATGAGTGCTGTCTCTGTTTGGGAAGGGAGGCTCCTGCTTCCCTACTTAGGTCAGGCATCCTGTGACCCTTGTTATTGCAGAATACATGGGAGTCTGTCTTTGGGTATGTGTGTGGGAGTGTCTGGGGCACCCAATCTACCCCAGGCAGAATTACAGACTGGAAGGAAGATGTGTTTTTGGAAGACAGACAGGTCCTGTGTCCACTTGTGCCCATTGGAGGTCCCAGTTAGTCCAGGTATTGGTGCACCTATGTGCCAGGTTATGATGGACAGCCTGGGAGTCAGGCTGTGCGTGTAGAGGGTATGGGGATGGGTGTGGGGGATATGGGTGGATCTAACGTGGATAGAGTTGTGGACCCAAAGTATGTATCTCTGGATACTACAACCACTTTGGAAATTAATCTGGCAGTTCCTCACAAAATTGGAAATAATTCTACCTGAAGAAGCTATACCACTCACAGAAATATACCCCAAAGATACTATACCTTATCAATAGGACACGTGCTCTACTATGTACATAGCAGAATTATTTATAATAGCCAGAATCTGGGAATAATCAGGATGTCTTTCAGTGGAAAAATAGATACAGAAAAATGTGGTACATTTCTGCAATAGGATACTACTCAGCTATTAAAAAGGACTGAATGAATTGTGCAGGCAAGTGGATAAAATTAGAAAATATCACCCTGAGTGAGGAACACTGACCCATGCATAAATACATGCATGGTATGGTCACTGAGAAGTGGATATTAGCATCAAAGCTCAGAATACAGGGTTCTCAGGGACTAAATCACCAACCAAAGAGCATACATGGGCTGATTCATGGCTCAAACTAAATATGTTGTAGAGGATTGCCTTATCTGGCATCAGTGGGAGGGAGAGGCACTTGGTCTGTTGGAGGCTAGATGCCCTAGCGTAGGGTGATGTGAGAGGCAGGAGTGGGTGAGTGGGTTGAGGAGCATCATCACAGAGGCAAAGAGGAGTACTGATGGTTTGAGGGTTTCAGGAGGGAAGCCCAAGAATGGGGACAACATTTGAAATGTAAATAAATAAAATAATAAATTAAAAAATAAAATAAAGAAAAACCCCTATATACATGCCTGTGTACAATCTGATGAAGGCAAACGCTCAGTTAATATTCCCTCTTCTGTGATATGTCTAGGTATGTGTTAAATTAGCAAAATCTAGCCAGAATGTGTGCAAATGTTATAGAAAACTTTGCCCTTTAGGATACCCACCAGATATCAGGAAATGCTTTAACAAGCTTTTAAGTTCATGCCCAGGCCTGGTGTCATGATGTATCATCATGGGTGGCTCAGCTTATTGTAAAACTTAGGTATATTGGATTTTATCAGATAAACAGTGTTTCCAAAAGTATTTTCTACCATGGGAAAACTTATTGAGTAACCCCAAATTGAATGTATTTTAAGCTAATATCATACAAAATTATATTCTTGATTTTTTCTGTATTTAAATGTTGACAGTGTCTTAACTGTGTAAACAGTTATTAACATATTTGTTATCAAATTCTGTAAAATGTGGGGAGAAAAAGAATAGGAAGAGCAAAGAGCATCTTATGGAAATTGAAGAGAGGGGCAAACTGGAGAACTATAAAATGATATGAGATCACAGCAAGGTACTTTAAGCCTTCATAATTTGTGGAATTATTTATCTATTTTAAGAATTTAAGTTGAACAATACAAATTTTATTTTTGACAATACTGGTTTGGTCATGCTATTATATAAACTAAGAGGAAGTATTAAAATATAGTCATAGTATTAAAAGCAAGAGGTGGTCTTACTCTTTACTTGGGAAGAAGAAGGAGTTGCATGGAAAATCTTTCCAGACATATATCAAAAATCAAATCAAAAGATTTAGTGCATTGCATTGAGTCATGATGATTGTTATTTTGATAGGCTGTAGAATCATCTAGGAAAAATACCCTGAGCAAAACTGGGACAGATTATCTAGATTAGGTTAGCTGTGGGCATTTTTTGTTCGTTTATTTGTTTGTTTGTTTGTTTTTTGAGACAGGGTTTCTCTCTATAGCCCTGGCTGTGCTGGAACTCACTCTGTAGACCAGGTTGGCCTTGAACTCAGAAATCTGCCTACCACCCACTGCCTCCCAAGTGCTGGGATTAAAAGTGTGCACCACCACTGCCCAGTGGGTATTTTCTACGGGATGGGAAGACCCAAACTAAATGTAGCTAGACTTGTGTCCTGAACTCTATAAAACTGGCAAAGCTAAATGGCTAGGATTATTCATCTTCTTTTTCTTTTTTGGCTGTAGATGTAATGTGATCAATCCCCTCAAGCTCCTGATTCCACAAAGTTATGACTAATATTACTTTAATGTGACCCAATACAATCTGCTTCTTCCTTAAATTGCTTTTGTCAGTGTATTTTACCATAGTAGTAGGGTATACATTTGGAAAAAAAAAAAGAGTTGATTATCCCTTGTGAAAATAGTGCCACCATATACTCACATTTTGAAATACAGGAAAAATAAATAATGAGGGAGTGAGAAACTGATATGATTACCCTATGTTTAGGTGTAATGTGAGAATTAAAAATACATATATGCAGTCATCAACTGGAAACTGGATATGTTTAGGTTAAGAATTTGAATGTAACACGAGAGTTCAAGTTTAGGCATAATTATGTAGAAATGAAAAATAAAGCCATTGAAAAAATGAAATGCTCCCCAAAGAATTTATGACCCCAAGAAAATCTGTGACAGTTAAAGAATTCATAAAGTAAGAAGAGCTCCAAAATTGGGACAAGGAAATGGAATGGAAATGATGGAAGGATCAAAAAATGTGATATAATAGAAAGTAAGGCACAAGATTATTTGCAGAGATAGAAAATGTTAGTTTTATATTCTACAAAGGGGATAATGCCCTATGGTCAAAGAGTCTGCTTAAAAAAAATAGGTAAGAATAGTTCCAGTACTTGATGTAGATGTGCTATAGTAGGATGATTGGTGCGACTCCACAATATGCATACATTTAATAATGCACAGATGCTCTGGTTGTTATTTTATATAGTCAAAGATTGAAGATTGTATTTCATTACAAAAGATGTGAATTTAAGATTGTGAATGAAGGAAATTTAAATGGATTATTTTAATCATAGCATATCTAAATGGAAACATATCCTTATGAGAAAGAGACAGAGGGAAATTTGACCAATGAAAAGGGAGACTATAATGTTCTGGTAATATTATTTGGGGATTTCTACCCCATCTTTAATCATTTAGTTTCCAAATAAAAGACACATATACTTTATCATTATAATAATCTTTAAAGCACTATAGTTGCACAGATGCCAAAAATCTATGCTAGTTTGTCTACTTCCCTGTCAGTAAGCTTGAGATATCATTTGGCACATTTCACCTGGGCTGATCATACCCCAACAGGCCATGTACTCATGATCTACCTATCCTGTGGCACCTTCCTCCTCCTTCTTCCTCTTCTAGTGGCCTCTACTCAGACTCCAAGCTTGGGAACTGAAGCCCAGCCTACCTGACTCCTGCCCAGCTACAAGCTGTAGTCATCTTTATTAACCAATAGTTTTAAATTAAGTTGTAGTATTTGTACAAAAATAGCTGACATATGTGGGAATTCTCTTGAGGCAATTCAACTTTGAGATAAAGAAATTAGTATCACGGTACATACCAATAGAGCAAACCTTAACAATTCCCCCTTTTGACTTATGATAACAAACAACATAGACTAGAAACAATTATTAAAAAAATTATGAGGTGAAAATCACATTTAAAAAGTCCAATTTGTTTTTCTTTGGCAATTTAGATAAAGTATTCTATCATCTATCGTAGCTCAATGAGTTCAGAGTTTTATATCTAAATTATTTTCTATCTTAATTTGTATTACCATCCTAAAACATCTTAGACCTAGAGCACCTTCTTAAATCCTAAACGACATAAGTATATAATCTTCAATGCTGTGAGAATTCTGACTAGGAATAAATATTACCTGAGTATGCAAGAAAAGCAGGAACACCATTTTCAAATATTATACAAAACTCAGACAGAGCTGATTTCCTAGACAGTCCTCAATATTCTCTAAAATGTTGCATCATCTTTAGCCTTTTTACCCAGAATATCTGACAGACCATTTTTGAAACAGGGATTATGAAGTCCTTGTTTACCCTGTCTTTGCAGAGCTTGGTAGTCAATTTCCCTGCATCTCCTTTCTGGACAGTGTTCTATCTGTAAATGAAGTCAGAGCATCTTATTTGCCCAGTGGCTAGCATACCACAATTGAAATAACTCCGTATAAAGGTTCTTCAATACTCATCATCTTCTTTGAAGTAGAATTGGGAACTGCTAGGAGAAGACCTATCTCATCAAAAATATATTTTTTAATAATAAACCAACTTTAAATACCATATTCATGAAATTTCTGGCATTTTTGAGGATCATCCATCTATCTACAGTATATCTGAATCATCAAATACTGTTTATCCTTAACTATTTATTACCTGAATAACATTAAAAATATCTTATTGTAGCTAATTAAATTAATGCTTAATGTGACCACGAGTTTAATTACCTATTAACTTGAATTTCTTATTTATCCCTAATAGTTCATAAATTGCATTTCTATTTCTATTATCCCTAAATTTTATAATAGATGCTTTCAAAAGGTCCCGCTCATGTATACACTTTGGTTGGTATTTCAATCTGTGAGAGTCCCCAAGGGTCCAAGTTAATTGGCTCTGTTGGTCTTCCTGTGAAGTTCCTATCCTCTCCAAGACTTCAATACTACCCACAACACAACTGTTCCATATGAGGCCCAGAGCTGTGTCCAATGATTTGTTGTGGATCTCTGGATATGTTTCATTGAGCTGTGAGTAGAACCCCTTGGGGATAATTATGCTAGGTATTGTCTGTAAGCATAACAGAGTATCATTAGTAGTGTCATTGATTGGTGCTTACTTATGGAGTGGGTCTCAACGTGGGAGGCTTATTATTTGACCATTCCATCAGTCTCTGCTCCACCTTTGTCCATGCATTTCTTCTAGATAGACCAAATTTTGAGTCAAAAGTTTGTGGGTGGTTTGATGTCCTTATCCAATAACTGGGGGTCCTGCCTGCCTGACTACAATATGGTAGCCTCTACAGGTTCCATATTTCCATTTCTATCACTTTCAGCTAAGTTTACCCACACAAACTTGTGAAAGCCTCCATAATCCTAGGTATCTGGCTGTCCTAGAGGTGGCTACACAATGCATGATATTTCCAATCCATTTACTTTGAGGCTCTGAGA
Organism: Apodemus sylvaticus; assembly: GCF_947179515.1. Lineage (NCBI taxonomy): Eukaryota > Metazoa > Chordata > Mammalia > Rodentia > Muridae > Apodemus > Apodemus sylvaticus. The sequence continues at coordinate 79,822,777 of NC_067495.1, read as the reverse complement.
GGCAGGGATTGGAGGGGAGAAAGGAGGAGGAGCTAAGGGAAGTGAGTGGCAGAGAAAGAGGGAAATTGCTCAGTGGCCCAGAGGGATAGAGTGGAGGAGCCCCAGATATCCAGATGGCTTCAGTTGTCTTTCTGATGTTTTGGAGAGGATAGAAATTTTGGGATAAAACTTTATCATTGTAAATTGGCATTATGAAATTGAGAGTTTCTTATACATAAATATATTTGGATAACTATTCAAGTTAAGTCATGCTTTACCAGATATATGGGAGGAGTATATGCTGGGCAGACATGTGGGATTCTCACTGTTTACATAGTCTATGGAGAAGAGGAAACAAAGCTGGGATGCAGTGAGAGTCATCTAGAATGAGACCCACCAGAACATGGTGCAGAGGCCTGGTGGGGCGGTACCCTTTATTAATTATTACCCACTACAGCTACCAACTCCTCCACCCCATAAGATGCAGATTTCCTTTCATTCTCCTCTCTTACATTACCTGATTCTGAATATTTTTCCTGCAGTCCTCTCTACATCCCCTCTGCCATTCAGATCCTCCCTCCATCTGCCTCATATGACTTATATTCCCCTTCTAAGTGAAATTCAAGCATCCTCAAATGGCCCTTCATATAATTTAGCTTCTTTAAATCTGTGGAGTGTATCATGTATTTTATGGATAATATCCACTTATAAGTGAGTATATAATATTCTTTTTTGGGGGGTCTGGATTACCTTATCATGTATTTTATAGATAATATCCATTTATAAGTGAGCCAATAATATGCATATTTTTATGAATCTGGGTTAACACACTCCAGATAATATTTTCAAATTCCACCCATTTGCCTGCAAAATTCATAATGTCCTTGTTTTTAATAACTGAATAACATTCTAGTATATTAACAAATGATATTTTCAGTATCCATTCTTCAGTTGGGGGGCATCTGGCCTTTTACCAGTTTCTGACTATTACAAATAAAGCTGCTATAAACATAATGTCTTTGCGGCATAGGTAAATGCATCTTTGGGGTATATGCCCAGGGGCACAATACTTGGATCTTTAGGTAGAACTATTTTCAGTTTTCTGAGAAACTGCCAGATTGATTTTCAGGATAGTTGTACAAGTTTGCACTGCCACCAGAAATGGAGGAGTGATCTATTTACTCCACATCCTTGCCAACATGTGCAGTACCTGTAGTTTTTGACATTACCCATTCTTTTGTATGTAAGGTAGAATCTTAGTGTTGTTTAGGTTTGCATTTCTCTGAGGACTAAGGAAATGAACATTTCTTTAAGTGCTTCTTTGTTTTTATTGATCAATTTATTCATTTACATTTCAAGTGATATGCCCTTCCTAGATTCCCCTCTACAACCTCCCTATCCCATGCCTCTATGAGGGTGCTCCTCCACCCATTCACCCATTCCTGCCTCATTATCATTTGAGATTAGCAGGAATTGTGTGAGACCCAGAGGGGGGGGGAGAGGGAGAGAGAGAGAGAGAGAGAGAGAGAGAGAGAGAGAGAGAGAGAGAGAGAGAGAGAGAATATTGTAAAAAGCAGAAAAAACCCTTAAGATTACATTATGAGACAAGGGGCCACAATAAAAAGTAATGGAATTTATTTATTTATTTATTTATTTATTTATTCATTCATTTATTTATTTGCTTGTTTATTTATTCATTGTTGGCCATGTACTACTGATCATGGGGCTACCTCGTGAGGGTACTTTGTTTCCCAGTAGAGGCTTTCTTGGACTAAAGGAAGTTATCATTTAAAGAAGGACTTTGGGCAGTGGGCTGTGGGTCAGAAAGGCAGGGGACATACTTCTGCTTGAGCGTCAGAGGGTTGCTGGCTGCTGTCGGGGGCAGGGTGACCATGGCGTTGGCAGTGCTGCAAGGACCTCATTCAGATTTCCAGGATCCACACAACTTCATCATAAATATAGATCAGATATGATCCAGTAGGAGGATCAAATCCCAGAACAGTGACAGTCTTGTTACTGAAGGATGAATGCGGAGGAAGAATTCTCTGATGCCATCACAGGCTTTGATTCTCATAATTCTACAGGGGAATTTCCAGAGACAAATAAAATTAGTGGGATGATTGACTTGGATACCACTAAAAAGTAATAGGAGTGGGAAAATTGGGGAGAGAATACCACAAAAGAATGGAATTCAAAAGCACAGAACAGCCCTTCCTGCTCCCATGTTCACCAGAAGTGACTTCAGTGTGTGGAGTATCTTGAAGAAATGCATTGGCTTGGAGCTATCCAAGATCACAATGCCAGTTACTTCAATGAGCTAGTGAGCTTCCTGCAGTGGATTACAGAGTACACAAAGCCTCATTCACAAAGCCTCAAATCGGTCCCAGCCTCTGGAGAGGATGCAATATGTAGCTGCCTTTGCTATCTCTGCTGTGGCTTCCCAGTGGTAGAGAACTGGTAAACTCTTTAACCCACTCTTGGTAGAGACATATGAGTTGATCAGGGAAGACTTAGGGTTCAGATTTATATCTGAGCAGGTCAGTCATCACCCTCCTATTAAAGCAGTTTATTTAGAAAGGCTCAATCAATACTTCATGTTCCATGGTTCCCAAATCTGAAGTTCTGGGGCAAGAGTGTGGAGACTGAGCCCCAGGGGACCATCACATTGGAGCTGCTCAAACATAATGAAGCCTATACCTGGAAAAACCCTACCTGCTGTGTGCAAAATGTCATCCTTGGGCAGCTATGGATAGAGCATTATTGGATAGTGGAGATCCTAAATCGCAAAACTGGAGATAAATGTATACTTCACTTCAAGCCTTGTGGATTGTTTGGGAAGGAAATTCACAGAGTAGAAGGGTACATTCAAGATAAAAAGAGGAAGAAGCTCTTTATAATATATGGCAAGTGGACAGAGTGCTACTTCATATGAGTCCTTTAAGAAGCAAGGGAAGAGAGGTGACCATGCCAGGAAGGACAAGAAGGATGATGGCCCTGAGAAAGCTAAGTGATGTGCCAGGTGATATGGCAGATGATGTTCCTGTGGCTCAGGAGATAGTACAAGTCAACCCTGTCAGTAAGTACTCTGGAGGATCAACAGACAGCCTCCCAAATCTGCTCAGATGTACAACTTCTCCAGCTTCACTGTGAGTCTCAGTGAGCTGGAGTCAGGCATGGAGAAGACTCTGCCACCCAAAAGCTGCCACATTTGTCATGACATACGTGGGCATGGAGAACAAAAACATGGATCTGGCAGCTAGGAGAAGAAGCGGCTAGAGGAAAAGCAGAGAGAGGCTAGAAAAGAACCTGTCAATGAGGATGCAGAGTGGTAGTCCAGATGGTTATCTCTAGGGAATACCCCCTACACAGGGGCTCCTGACTGACTGAATGTTAGTCATTACTTTGAGCATAATTTCTCAGGCTGCCCAGACATCTACTAAGTACGGCCTGTGAACCCAGGAGGAGGCCTTGGAATCTTCAAATAGTATCTGAGTTTTAAGGTGGCAGACACCAGCTTCTCCAGCCACAATGGACATAGTCTCAGATGTGACAAAGGACCTCAGTGAGTCTCTGATTGCCCAATGCTTCACTATGCTGCAGCCCCTTCATGAAGGTCCAGTTGGGTCTTCATATTCCCAGAGGCCTCAGAACTCCAACATGGGTTGAAGGCTTGATTTTATAGCTGTGGAAACTGAAAAAAATGACTTCATTTAAATCACTTTCACACATCTATATATTTTTCAGAAAGCTTCTACTATATTGCATTTCCATAGTACTTCTCAAGTGGCCATTAATTTTAGCTGTATCTACCCATATTCTCTTTATAATTGCCCTCTTTCTTTCCTCTTCCTGGTTGATGCTCATGTTATAGCACCCCCCATCCACTTATATCTAATTATATCCACAGAAAAGGACCTATATCCAATACTGTATAGGTGACAAAGGACCTAAGTCTAGATTGCTCAAGGAACTACAATAAAACCAAATACTACTATTCTCTTATGTAAAGGTATTAAATTCGTTATATATGGTTATCTGTATCTCTTTCATAAGGATATTTATCCATTTGCTAGTATCTTATGCTATACGTAACTTCAGTTGTTCTACAGAAAGTAACTTGCTTATTATTGGCTTAAAGAATAATATGCACACAGAAGTAAAGACATATTATAGTTGCCTTTCTGAGTCTGGCTTACTTCACTCAGGATGATGTTTTTTCAGTTCCATCTATTTGCATCTGAATTTCATCATTTGAATTTATTCCTTTTAACAGCTGAGTAGCATTTCATTTTATAAATGTTCCACATTTAAAAAATATTCATTTGTTTTAGGACATCTGCATGATTTTCATTTTCGACTATTCTGAATATGACAACAATGTACACAGTTTAACAAATATCTCTATGTTAATAGGAGCATCCTTTGAGTATATGACCAAGCACGGTATAGATGGATCTTTAGTCTATTCTAGTCTTCCTGAAGAACTGCCATACTGACTTATATAGTGGCTATAACAATGTACAGTCTAGCCAGGGAAAAATGCTCTCTTTGCATCCTTGCCAACATGAACTAGAACTTGGTTTATTGTTCTTAGGCATTTTTACAGGTAAAAGAATGAAATCTCAAATTAGTTTGATTTATTTACATTTTTCTGATGACTATGGATGTAGAACAAATGTTTAAATTAGATTACTATTTCTCAGCCATTTTTTATTCGATATATTTTTTATTTACATTTCAAATAATTTCCCCTTTTCTGGCCCCCTATTCCCCGAAAGTCACATAAGCCCACTTCCCTCCCCCTGTCCTCCCACCCACCCCTTCCCACTTATCTGTTCTGGTTTTGCCCTATACTGCTACACTGAGTCTTTCCAGAACCAGGGGCTACTCTTCTGTTCTTCTTGTACCTCATTTGATGTGTGGATTATGTTTTGGGTATTCCAGTTTTCTAGGTTAATATCCACTTATTAGTGAGTGCATACCATGATTGATCTTTTGAGACTGGGTTACCTCACTTAGTATGATGTTTTCCAGCTCCATCCATTTGTTTGAGAATGTTATTGATATGTGTCACACTTTTAAATTTGGCTATTTCTTTTCTAGATATCTAAATTTTTAATATTAATTTTTGATAGTAATTTTCTATCAGATGGGTAAAAGTTAAAAATCTAAGTAAAGATTTAACAGATATATATAGAACATTCTATCCTAAAAAAAAAAAAAGAATATACCTTTTTCTCAGCACCTCATGGTACCTTCTCCAAAATCGACCATATAATTGGTCACAAGACAGACCTCAACAAATATAAGAAGATAGAACTAATCCCATGCCTCCTATCTGATCACTATGGAGTAAAAGTGGTCTTCAATAGCAACAGAAACAACAGAAAACCGACATACACGTGGAAACTGGACAATACTCTACTCAATGATACCTTGGTCAAGGAAGAAATAAAGAAAGAAATTAAAGACTTTTTAGAACACAATGAAAATGAAAACACAACATACCCAAATCTATGGGACACAATGAAAGCAGGGCTAAGAGGAAAACTCATAGCCCTGAGTGCCTCCAAAAAGAAAATGGAGAGAGCATACACTAGCAGCTTAATGAAACACCTGAAAGCCCTGGAAGAAAAAGAAGCTATTTCACCCAGGAGGAGTAGAAGGCAGGAAATCATCAAACTCAGGGCCGAAATCAATCAAGTAGAAACAAAGAGAACCATACAAAAAATCAACAAAACCAGGAGCTGGTTCTTTGAGAAAATCAACAAGATAGATAAACCCTTAGCCAGACTGACCAAAGGGCACAGAGAAAGTATCCAAATTAACAAACTTAGAAATGAAAAGGGAGATATAACAATGGAAAATGAGGAAATCCAAAAAATCATCAGATCCTACTACAAGAGCCTGTACTCAACACAACTGGAGAATCTGGAGGAAATGGACAATTTCCTTGACAGATACCAAATACCAAAATTAAATCAGGACCAACTAGACCATCTAAACAGTCCCATAATGCCTACAGAAATAGAAGGAGTCATAGAAAGTCTTCCAACCAAAAAAAGCACAGGACCAGATGGCTTCAGTGCAGAATTCTACCAGACCTTCAAAGAAGAGTTAACACCAATACTCTTCAAACTATTCCACAAAATAGAAACAGAAGGAACACTACCCAATTCCTTCTACGAAGCCAAAATTACGCTGATACCAAAGCCACAAAAAGATCCAACAAAGAAAGAGAACTTCAGACCAATTTCCCTTATGAACATCGATGCAAAAATACTCAATAAAATTCTTGCCAACCGAATCCAAGAACACATCAAAACGATCATCCACCATGATCAAGTAGGCTTTATCCCGGGAATGCAGGGTTGGTTCAATATACGGAAATCCATCAATACAATCCACTACATAAACAAACTCAAAGAACAAAACCACATGGTCATTTCATTGGATGCTGAAAAAGCATTTGACAAAATTCAGCATCCCTTCATGCTTAAAGTCTTGGAGAGAACAGGAATTCAAGGCCCATACCTAAACATAGTAAAAGCAATATACAGCAAACCAGTAGCCAGCATCAAACTAAATGGAGAGAAACTTGAAGCAATCCCACTGAAATCAGGGACCAGACAAGGCTGCCCCCTTTCTCCTTATCTTTTCAATATTGTACTTGAGGTACTAGCTCGGGCAATTCGACAACATAAGGAGGTCAAAGGGATACAAATTGGAAAGGAAGAAGTCAAACTATCATTATTTGCAGACGACATGATCGTCTACCTAAGTGACCCAAAGAACTCCACTAGAGAGCTCCTACAGCTGATAAACAACTTCAGCAAAGTGGCAGGTTATAAAATCAACTCAAGCAAATCAGTGGCCTTCCTATACTCAAAGAATAAGCAGGCTGAGAAAGAAATTAGGGAAATGACCCCCTTCACAATAGCCTCAAACAGTATAAAGTATCTTGGGGTGACTCTTACCAAACATGTGAAAGATCTGTATGACAAGAATTTCAAGACTCTGAAGAAGGAAATGGAAGAAGACCTCAAAAAATGGGAAAACCTCCCATGCTCATGGATCGGTAGAATCAATATAGTTAAAATGGCCATTTTGCCTAAAGCACTATACAGATTCAATGCAATACCCATCAAAATCCCAACTCAATTCTTCACAGAGTTAGAAAGAGCAATTATCAAATTCATCTGGAACAACAAAAAACCCAGGATAGCTAAAACTATTCTCAGCAACAAAAGAAAATCTGGGGGAATCAGTATCCCTGACCTCAAGCAATACTACAGAGCAATAGTGTTAAAAACTGCATGGTACTGGTACAGTGACAGGCAGGAGGATCAATGGAACAGGATTGAAGATCCAGAAATGAACCCACACACCTATGGCCACTTGACCCTCGACAAAGAGGCTAAAAGCATCCAATGGAAAAAAGATAGCCTTTTCAACAAATGGTGCTGGTTCAACTGGAGGGCAGCATGCAGAAGAATGTGAATTGATCCATCCTTGTCTCCTTGTACTAAGCTCAAATCCAAATGGATCAAGGACCTCCACATAAAGCCAGACACTCTGAAGCTAATAGAAAAGAAACTGGGGAAGACCCTTGAGGACATCGGTACAGGGAGACAGTTTCTGAACAGAACACCAATAGCATATGCTCTAAGATCAAGAATTGACAAATGGGACCTCATAAAATTACAAAGTTTCTGTAAGGCAAAGGACACCATCAAGAGGACAAATCGGCAACCAACAAATTGGGAAAAGATCTTCACCAATCCTACATCAGATAGAGGGCTAATATCCAATATATATAAAGAACTCAAGAAGTTAGACTCCAGAAAACCAAACAACCCTATTAAAAAATGGGGTACAGAGTTAAACAAAGAATTCTCACCTGAAGAACTTCGGATGGCGGAGAAGCATCTTAAAAAATGCTCAACTTCATTAATCATTAGGGAAATGTAAATCGAAACAACCCTAAGATTTCATCTTACACCAGTCAGAATGGCTAAGATTAAAAATTCAGGAGACAGCAGGTGTTGGAGAGGGTGTGGAGAAAGAGGAACACTCCTCCACTGCTGGTGGGGTTGCAAATTGGTACAACCACTCTGGAAAACAGTCTGGCGGTTCCTCCGAAAACTGGGCACCTCACTTCCACAAGATCCTGCTATACCACTCCTGGGCATATACCCAGAAGACTCCCCACCATGTAATAAGGATACATGCTCTACTATGTTCATAGCAGCCCTAGTTATAATTGCCAGATGCTGGAAAGAACCCAGGTATCCCTCAACAGAAGAGTGGATGCAAAAAATGTGGTATATCTACATAATGGAGTACTATTCAGCCATTAGAAACAATGAATTCATGAAATTCTTAGGCAAATGGATGGAGCTAGAGAACATCATACTAAGTGTGGTAACCCAGACTCAAAAGGTGAATCATGGCATGCACTCACTAATAAGTGGATATTAACCTAGAAAACTGGAATACCCAAAACATAATCCACACATCAAATGAGGTACAAGAAGAAAGGAGGAGTGGCCCCTGGTTCTGGAAAGACTCAGTGAAACAGTATTCAGCAAAACCAGAACGGGGAAGTGGGAAGGGGTGGATGGGAGGACAGGGGAAGAGAAGGGGGCTTACGGGACTTTTGGGGAGTGGGGGGGCTAGAAAAGGGGAAATCATTTGAAATGTAAATAAATTATATCGAATAAAAAAAATTAAAAAAAAATCTAAGTAAAAATCTTTTCTCATTCTATAGGCTACTTCTTTGCAGGACTGATGTTCTTTGCCAGGCAGAACATTTTCAGGTTTGTGAAGTCCCATTTATTAAGTGTTGATCTTACTGCCTATGCTATTGAAGTTCTGACCAGGAAGGTATTTGCTCTGATTTTTTCAAGGCTTTTCCCCACTTTTTCTTCTCTCAGGTTCAGCATGACTACTTTATGTTTATGTCTTTGATCTACTAGGACTTGAGCTTTAAGCAGGGTGATAGCTATGCGTCTATTTGCTTTCTTTTACATGCAGACATCCAGTTAGACCAGCACCAATTGTTGAAGATGCTTTCCTATTTCAGTGTCCATTTCTGGTTTCTTTACAAAACATCAGATGTGCATAGGTGTGTGGATTGGTATCATTAACTTAAAATCTTAGCTATTAATGGAGCCTGTTTGCTATTTATGAAACACGATAGTCTGTATTAGTTTACACATTTTTGTAACTTAACTCAGAGCAGTAGGGAATATATTTTTAGAATGTATCTTTCTAAGCACTGATTGTACAGCATTGTTTACTCTTGTAGCTGGGAAAGTAGATAATGAGCTAATTTCCAGTAATTTGGCAACAAACATATATAACACATGTAGAACACATGTCAGTCATATAATCAATATTTAAATGAAGCACATTGACAAACAATATTAGGGCACAGATATAATGCCCATGGAAAAGTTGACTCATTGTTATTCTATAGTCTATTTTATGCATAATCATAGCCCACCACTCCTCTCATGTGTGTGAGAGAGATTTGTGTTTGTGTGTTTCTGTGCCTTAATATAATTATTCATGTAAATTAAAGCAGTAAATTGTAGGGAGCTGCTTGCCAGTTAACTGCCGTTAACTGTCGTTAACTGTTAACAAGTCCTTATTTGGGTGGAGCCTGTTGAGTCTTGCGCCTCCCACGTGGATACAACCTATCAGCAATGCCCACATGGCTAAGCCTGATTGGCTGGCTATTAGTATTTAAGGGGCTGATTCTCTCGGGGTCAGAAGAGGGAGAAGAAGGAGAAGAAGCATAAGGGTCCTGAGTAAACTGCTTGAAGAAGATCTTCCTGTGTTGCGTCATTCCTTGCCGGCGAGGGTGGACGCGACAACTGGTGCCGAAACCCGGGACAAGAAACTCTCCTCGTTCATGGGGTTTGAAGATCAGAACTTCTCGCAGTCAGGGTAGCGCGCTGGTAAGTTCCCGGTTAAATGGAACAATAAAGTTCCCGGTTAAATGGGACAATAAAGTTCCCGGTTAAATGGGACAATAAAGTTCCCGGTTAAAAGGGACAATAAAGTTCCCGGTTAAATGGGACAATAAAGTTCCCGGTAAATGGGACAATAAAGTTCCCGGTTAAATGGGACAATAAAGTTCTCGGTGAGAGACAATAAAGTTCCCAGGCAAGGTGGGACAAAAGGGACCGTTAAAAATGGACAGCCTGTTCCTCTCTGTAATCAAAGAGGGAGGTTTAAGTTCGCAGATTAGCAACCTAGTGAAAAGTAAAGAGTTACAATTTATGGACCCTGCTCTGATAACAGTGTTCTACATTTTTTTCTGCTTTATTTTTGTAAAAGGACTTAGAGCCTTAATTTTGAAAATGGGGACCTTACAGTCTCATCCAATTTTTCTGGCTCTTCAGGAGCTGCTTTTATCAAAGAATTTAAAGATCAAGAAATCGACCTTAGAGAGATTTCTTAATGAATGTAATACCGTGGCACCCTGGTTCGCTGTTTATGGCAGCCTAACGGTCGACTGCTGGGATAGGTTAGGGAAGGATCTGGACTTAGCCTGGGATCAGGGCACACTCAAAGGAGGAGTAAAACCTATTTGGAAGCTTGTTAGGGGCTGTTTAGAAGATAAAAATTGCTGTAAGGCCGTAGAGGATGGACAAACTGCTTTAGAAATCTTACAAGAGGAATGGATGAAAGCGTGCAGAGAGTTAGGAGGGCCGCTGACTAATGCAGGTCTTGCTGCAGCTGTGGTGCAATTAACACAGAATAGGAAGCCACAGTCAGGGGCTTGCTTCAGGTGTGGAAAGCTGGGCCATCTTAAAAAAACAATGTCTGGAAAGAGGAAGCACAGGCACAGGTGAAATTCATTGGCATTATTTACTTTAAATTTTTTGAATCTGGATAATGATGGTTTGGCTGCAGCTGATCGGCACCAATGCCCTAATAATACCTTGAAGGGTTATGTTAAATGGAAGGATGTGCTTACTGGATTATGGCATGGCCCTGATCCAGTGTTGGCATGGGAGAGAGGTTCTGTTTGTGTGTTTCCTCAGACTCAACAAGATCCACTGTGGGTGCCTGAGCGGCTGACTAGACGCTGCAATAAAAATGAAGATCTTCCTGCTGTTACTGACTCTCGACGAAACGTTGATGCTGGTGTAGATGGAGCCAAGATGGGCCATCTTGTCGGTGTTCCCGAGACCCATGCCGATACGCCATGATACTAAGCTGTTTCCTTGTCTTTCTAGTTCTAACAAGTCTCTTGATATACCTTATTCACCTTTAAAGAGGAGGGAGTGTAAATGACAACTATGCCCTTGCCATCCTTTTGATAGTACTTTCAATTGTTTGCCTGTGGTGCATCTGCAGGATGAGGTGTATCCAACAAAGACAGGCTGCAATGATGGTACATGCATTCACAGCCATTGAAGCTGGACAGTCCTCCTAGGCCTGGCTGGCAGCCATGAAGGCCTAATAAGATGCTTTCCACGCTCAGGATGCGAGGCTAAGCACTGCACTCAGGGGCCCATGATTGGAGAGCCCTTGAGGGGAGCATGTTTGACTGCACACGGGTTGGTACCCCAGAACCCGTCTCTGAGCAAAAGGTACCGGATGGGTTTGACGAAATCCACTGGGCTGATGGCTCAGAAGGGCGTCGAAACAAGGTCCATGAGTCCACCCCATGGGCAAATGATATATCAGAGGTCAAACCTCTACTCTCGCCTGAATGCGTGTTTAAAAAGAAAAAGGAGGAACTGTAGGGAGCTGCTTGCCAGTTAACTGCCGTTAACTGTCGTTAACTGTTAACAAGTCCTTATTTGGGTGGAGCCTGTTGAGTCTTGCGCCTCCCACGTGGATACAACCTATCAGCAATGCCCACATGGCTAAGCCTGATTGGCTGGCTATTAGTATTTAAGGGCTGGGCTGATTCTCTCGGGGTCAGAAGAGGGAGAAGAAGGAGAAGAAGCATAAGGGTCCTGAGTAAACTACTTGAAGAAGATCTTCCTGTGTTGCGTCATTCCTTGCCGGCGAGGGTGGACGCGACAGTAAATCAGTTATTTCTCTAACCAATAATAATAATGAAATAATAACTAAATCAAGAAAACACTGAGAGCAAATGACCTTTATTAGTTTTCTCTTTTAATGTAAATTATTTAAGATTTAATTAGGAGGGTTCCTATTAACCTTCCTAAAAAAGGAATTTTAACTTTATTGGGGACTTACTGTAACCAGTAAAAGTAAAGCAAGTACTTCTGATCCAGAATAATACAATAACATAAATGGTGAAGATGATGCATTTTATCATCTAGAAAGTGATGCTACTTCAAACCTTACATTAAGTCACAGTGAAGGTTTATGACTTTGAGCATTTGTAGAAGGATATTTTCATGTTAAATTCATTTTTACTGGGGAAAATCATGGCTATAGTACTATAATTTTCTTACATATTTTTTTGCTGTCAAAGTAGAGACCATATATTTAATGATATTTTAGTTATAATCTCAAAATTAAAACATACTTTCGTTTTCAATAGTCTTTAGTTTGAATTTTCACATTAAGGAGTGAAACATTTAAATAGCAAGATGTTCTATTTATAAATGTTTATCTGGCAGTATACTGGCAAAGAAAAGTCATTTCAAAACATGTGAGGGAAAATCATACATGTGTTTCACATATTGTTCATTGAAAAAGAAACTCTACTTCATGCATTTAAGAATTCATAAAACATACCAGACTCTTAAACTAATTTGTTTCCACCTAACTGTTCCTTTGTTCTCCTACTCTGGAGTGTTTTGAAAAACAGTAAGAGGATCCCTTACTGTTCTTGATATAGAATTGTACTCCCTCCTGGAAAGATGGCAGTCAGATAGAAAGGGGAGATAGGCTTTTAAACTGTCCCAGATTCAAAGACGAACAGTGGGATCCACCTGGCAGGGGGAATAAAAAGAAATATTCTAAAATAGATTTTGCTGCAACAATTCTAACATGCAAATACTTATTTCTCTCTAAATATACACAGCTAAGAAAAAGGTGTTTATTTCTCATGTTGCTTTTCTTAAAATGCACATACCTGAAAATTATTAATTTCCCCTACTGTTACTAACAATTAATTACATTTACATTATAAAAATTGCATAATATTCTAATAGATAAGTTTGCTAGGGTAAACTATATTCCTCAGAAAATTGGAAATAGCTCTACCTAAGAACCATCTATACCACTCTTGGGCATATACCCAAAAGATGCCGTAGCATGCTACAGTGTCATGTGTTCTACTATGTGCATGACAGCCTTATTTGTGATAGCCGGAAGCTGGAAACAACACAGATGTTCCATGACAGAAGAATGGATATAGAAAATGTGGTTTAAGATCTTCACCAATCCTACATCAGATAGAGGGCTAATTTCCAATATATATAAAGAACTCAAGAAGTTAGACTCCAGAAAACCAAACAACCCTATTAAAAAATGGGGTACAGAGTAAAACAAAGAATTCTCACCTGAAGAACTTCGGATGGCAGAGAAACATCTTAAAAAATGCTCAACTTCATTAGTCATTAGGGAAATGCAAATCAAAACAACCCTAAGATTTCATCTTACACCAGTCAGAATGGCTAAGATTAAAAATTCAGGAGACAGCAGGTGTTGGAGAGGGTGTGGAGAAAGAGGAACACTCCTCCACTGCTGGTGGGGTCGCAAATTGGTACAACCACTCTGGAAATAAGTCTGGCAGTTCCTCAGAAAACTGGGCATCTCACTTCCAGAAGATCCTGCTATACCACTCCTGGGCATATACCCAGAGGATTCCCCACCATGTAATAAAGATACATGCTCTACTATGTTCATAGCAGCCCTATTTATAATTGCCAGATGCTGGAAAGAACCCAGGTATCCCTCAACAGAAGAGTGGATGCAAAAAATGTGGTATATCTACACAATGGAGTACTATTCAGCCATTAGAAACAATGAATTCATGAAATTCTTAGGCAAATGGATGGAGCTAGAGAACATCATACTAAGTGAGGTAACCCAGACTCAAAAGATGAATTATGGTATGTATTCACTAATAAGTGGGTGTTAACCTAGAAAACTGGAATACCCAAAACATAATTCACACATCAAATGAGGTACAAGAAGAACGGAGGAGTGGCTCCTTGTTTTGGAAAGACTCAGTGTATCAGTATAAGACAAAACCAGAACAGGGAAGTGGGAAGGGTTGGGTGGGAAAACAGGGGGAGGGGAGGGGACTGATGGGACTTTAGGGGAGTGGGGGTCCAGAAAAGGGGAAATCATTTGAAATGTAAATAAATATATCAATAAATTAAAAAAAAGATGTAGACACTCAAAAAAAAAGAAAGAAAATGTGGTTTATTTACACAATGGAATACTATTCAGATATTAAGAATGAGGAGATCATGAGTTTTGCAGGGAAATGGATGGAACTAGAAAATATCATCCTGAGTGAGGTAACTCAGACCCCAAAGGAATATGGTATGTACTCACTAATAAGTAGATAGTGGCTTAAAAATTATCAAATGCCAAGGACACAATCCACAGAAATCAAAAGTATTTACAGGCTGAAGGGCCTAAGTAAGGATGCCTCAATCCCACTTGGGAGGGAGAAGAAAGCAATCAAGAGGGTAGGAGGAAGAGCAAGGGAAGCATCTGGGTAGGAGAAGGGACAAGAAGGGGGCAAGGGGAACATTATTAAGTATTGGGCCTGGGGAAACATGAGTGAAGTCCTTAGGCCAAGCACAAAGCATGTAAAAAGGCAGCTTTAGGAGGTAGGAGGGAGGGGACCCTCTAGAAGGTACCAGAAACCTGGGAGGAGAAATATGTTGAGGACTCTAAGGGAGGGAACATAGATGAAATGCCTTATAATGGAGAGGGGGAACTTGTAGAGTTCATCTCCAACAGAATGACATCAAGTGGAGGGATGGGATTGCCATTCCATAGTCAAAATCTGATGACTCACAATAGTTCCTGTCCACAAAAACAGAGGGACAAAATGGAGAGGAGACTGAGGAAAAGTAGTTTCAGTGACCTGCCCAATCAAATTGGGATACATTTCAAGAGGAGGCTCTAAGGCCGGACACCATTACTAATGCTCTGATGTGCTTACAGACAGGAGCCTAACATGGCTGCCCTCTGAGAGACCCTACCAGCAGCTGACTGAGACAGAACCACATACTAATATACAACAATTGGACTGAAGTTGAGGACCTCTATGGTTGAATTTTGGAAAGGATTCCATGGGAAGACCAGAAGTCTCAACTAACCCAGACCCCAGGGAGCTCCCAGAGACCAGGACCAGGAGCATACAGTGGATGACCCAAGGCTCCTGGCACATATATAGCAGAAGTCTACCTGGTCTAACATCAGTGGGAGATGTGCTTAATCCTTGAGACCTTTGAGGCCCCAGGGAAGGGGAGGCCTGGTGGAGGGGAAAACACCCTTTAGCTTGCAAGGGGGAAGAAGAATGGAATGGAAAATTCTGGGAGTGGAGACTGAGTGGGAGCAAAGACTGGAATGTAAATAAATAAAATACTTCATATTAAAATTATAAATAAATACATAAAATAACAAAATGTGTGATAAGCTTAAATAACATAGTTGATCTTCTTTCTCTCCCTTCTGCTAGCACAAATTTTGAATTGTTAAGTGGAAGACAGTTCAGTAACCTTAGTGACTATGTGACAGAAACACTGCAGGTGCACAATGAAAACACTTCTTACAGAGATTTATTCTAGTTTTACCATTCCAGAATTCTGTGCTGCATGCAGAAGTAAGAATATCTAAAATGAATTGAAAATGATTTATTGTAAAACACTGTCCTTGACTACTAAACTTGATAGAAGCACCAGAAAAACTGACACGATTTTATGAGACTAATATAAAATAAGAGATGAATAAGCTTTGGAGTTCACAAAGGTCCCTTCATCACTTACCACCTTTGTCTTGCGAAAAAGAGTTTTCATTCATATAAAGTGTTCTCAAATAAAATAGCATTTATTGTTATCATATTGGACCCTCAGTTGAAAATTCTTTCTAATGTGCTTTGATTGCAAAAAGCTTGAGAAATAGAGAACAATTTATTTGTAGTTGTTGCTTCAGAGGGTAGTTGTGTTCATGTTTGAAGTTACCTATTAGATTGTTAAAAGTGAAATGGTTACCTCACTCAGGATAATAGTGCCATGATCTATTCATTTGCCTGCAAAATTCATGATGTCTTTGTTTTTAATAGCTGAATAGTATTCTGTTGTGTAGACATTATTTTTATCCATTCTTCAGGTGAGGTACATCTAGTTTTTTCCAACTTCAGGTTATCACAAATAAAGCTACTATGAGCATAGGTGAGCAAGTGTCTTTGTGAGATGAATGGGGAGTTTTGGATATATTCCCAGGATTAGTATAGCTGAATCTTGAGGTAGAACTATTCCCAGTTTTCTGAGAAACTGACAAACTGGTTTCCAAAGTGGTTGTACAAGTTTGTACTACCACCAATAATGGAGGAGTACACCCCGTGCTCCACATCCTCACCGACATGTGCTATCATATGAGTTTTTCATCTTGGCCATTCTGGCTTGTATAATTGTTTTGATTTGCATTTTTCTGATGTCTAAGGACATGTTGCATTTCAAGTCCTTCTTGGCCATTTGAGATTCCTTTGTTGAGAATTTTCTTTAGCTCTGTAAAAACACTTCTTAAAAAAAAACTGGGTTATTTGTGGTGTGGTTGTTTAACTTCTTGAGTTGTTTATAATATTTGGATATTAGCCCTCTGTACATTGAAGGATTTGTAGAGATCTTTTCAAAATTGACTGGCTGTCATGTTGTCCTATTGACAGTGTCCTCTACTTCACAAAAACTTTGAAGTCTCAAGAGGTCCCATTTATTATTTATTTGCTTGTTTGTTTGTTTGGTTTTTTTTTTTCGAGACAGGGTTTCTCTGTATAGCCCTGACTGTCCTGGAACTTATTCTGTAGAACATGTTGACCTTGAACACAGAAATCTGCCTGCCTCTGCCTCCCAGAGTGCTGGGATTACAGGCATGTGTCACCACTGCCCAGCAGAGGTCCCATTTATAAATTGTTGGTTTGAGAGCCTGAGACATTGGTGTTCTGTTCAAGAAATTGTACCAACACATTCAAGGCTAGTCTGTACTTTCTCTTCTGTAAGATTTAGTGCATCTTGTTTTATGTTGAGGTCCTTGATCCACTAGGACTTTAGCTTTTGGCAGTGTGGTAAAAATAGATGAATTTGCATTCTTCTACATGTACATATACAGTTAGACCATCACCATTTGTTGAAGATGCTTTATTTTTCCCATTATATGATTTTGGGTTCTTTATCAAAACTCAAGTGACCATGGGTATGTGGGTTTATTTCTAGGACTTCAATTCCATTTCATTGATCTGTTTCTATACCAATACCATGCAGTTTTCCTCACTATTTCTCTGTAATATAGCTTGAGGTAAAGAATAGTGATTCCTCCTGAAGTTCTTTTATTTTTCAGGTTTGTTTTGGCTACTCTGGGTTTTATGTTGTTCTATATGAAGCTGAGAATTACTGTTTCAAGGTTTATAAAAAATGTGTTAGAATTTTAATGGAAATTGCACAGAATCTGTTGATTGGTTTAATAAGATGGCCATTTCACTATGTTAATCCTACTTACCCATGAACATGAGACATCTTTCCATCTTCTGATATCTTCTTCAGATTTTAATTCAGTAACTTGAACTTGTCATACAGATCTTTTCCTTGCTTGGTTAGAGTTACACCAAGATATTTTTATATTATTCATGGCTACTGTAAATGGTTATATTTCCCTAATTTCTTTTTTTTGTTTTTTTTTTAATAATTTTATTTTCTATATTCTTTGTTTATATTCTGAATGATTTCCCCTTTCCCGGATCCTCCCTCCCCATATGTTCCATAAACCTTCTCTCCACCCATTCTCCAATCCTCCTTTTTTTCTCTGTCTTTATATTCCCCTCCAATGCTAGATCAATCCTTTCCAGGACCAGGAGCCTCTCCATACTTCTTCATGGGAGTCATTTGTTATGCAATTTGTGCCTTGGGTAGTCAACGCTTCTGGGCTAATTAATATCCACTTATCAGAGATTGCATTCCATGTGTATTCTTTTGTGATTGGGTTACCTCACTTAGGATGATATTGACCCATTCTTCATGTGTTTAAGTGAGGGCTACTGATTTCATTTAATTTTGTATGCAGCCACATTGTTGAAGATGTTTATCAGCTTTAGTAGTTCCCTAATAGAGTTTTTGGTGTTGCTTATATATATCCATCATATTATCCACAAATAACCATATTTTGGCTTCTTCCTTTCCAATTTATGTTCCCTTGTTCTCCATTAGTTTTATTATTACTCTGGCTAAAACTTCAAGTCCTATATTGAATATATGTGCACTCTTGTCTTGTCCCTGATTTTAGTGGATTTGCTCTAAGTTTCTCTCCATTTAGTTTGATGCTTTCTGTTGTCTTGCTCTATATTGCTTTATGTTTAGAAATGTGTGACAGACAAGTGGACCAATGGAATAGAATTGAAGATCCAGAAATGAATCCACACAACTATGGTCACTTGTTCTTTGACAAAGGAGCTGAACACATCCAGTGGAAAAAAGATAGCCTTTTCAACAAATGGTGCTGGTTCAATTGGAGATCAGCATGCAGAAGAATGCGAATTGATCCATTCTTATCTCCATGTACTAAACTTCACTCCAAGTGGATCAAGGACCTCCATGTAAAACCAGACACACTGAAACTAATAGAAAAGAAACTGGGGAAGACCCTTGAGGACATGGGCACAGGGGGAAAGTTCCTGAGCAGATCACCAATAGCTTATGTTCTAAGATCAAGAATTGACAAATGGGACCTCATAAAATTACAAAGTTTCTGTAAGGAAAAGGACACTGTTAAAGGGACAAAACGGCAACCATCAAATTGGGAAAGGATATTCACCAACCCCACATCTGATAGAGGGCTAATACCCAATATATACAAAGAACTCAAGAAGTTAGACACCAGGGAACCAAATAACCCTATTAAAAATGGGGTACAGATCTAAACAAAGAATTTTCACCTGAAGAAATTCAGATGGCCGAGAGGTACCTTAAGAAGTGCTCAACTTCATTAGTCATTAGGGAAATGCAATCAAAACAACCCTGAGATTTCATCTTACACCAGTCAGAATGACTAAGGTTAAAAACTCAGGAGACAGTAGGTGTTGGCGAGGATGTGGAGAAAGAGGAACACTCCTCCACTGCTGGTGGGGCTGTGAGCTGGTACAACCACTGTGGAAATCAGTCTGGCGGTTCCTCGGTAAACTGGACATGACACTTCCGGAGGACTCTGCTATACCTCTCCTGAGCATATACCCAAAGGATCCCCCTGCATGCAATAAAGACACATGCTCCATTATGTTCATAGCAGCCTTATTTATAATAGTCAGAAGCTGGAAAGAACACAGATGCCCCTCAAAGGAGGAATGGATACAGAAAATGTATATTTACACAATGGAATACTATTCAGCAATTAGAAACAATGAATTCACAAAATTTTTAGGCAAATGGTTTGATCTGTAAAATATCATCCTAAGTGAGGTAACCCAATCACAAAAGAATACACATGGAATGCAATCTCTGATAAGTGGATATTAATTAGCCCAGAAGCCCTGAATAGCCATGGCACAAATCGCATAACAAATGACTCCCATGAAGAAGTATGGAGAGGGTCCTGATCCTAGAAAGGATTGATCTAGCATTGGAGGGGAATATAAGGACAGAGAAAAAGGAGGGAGGTGATTGGAGAATGGATGGAGAGAAAGGTTTATGGGACATATGGGGAGGGGGGATCCGGGAAAGGGGCAATCATTTGGAATGTAAACAAAGAATACAGAAAATAAAAATATTAATAAAAAGAAATGTATCCCTCATATCTGTCACTTTTAGCATGAAGTGGTGTTCGATTTTGACAAAGACTTTTCACCATGTAATGTAAGCAATGTAAGGGATGATCATGCAAGTTGTTTCTTTCAGTTTGTTTATATGGCATATAAAATTGGATTATGTTGATGGACTTTCATGTATAGAACCATCCCTGCATTCCTGGCATGATGCCTACTTCATCATGATTGATGTTGTTTTTGGTGTGTTCATAGAGTTTGCTTGCTAGTGTTTTATTGAATATTTTTTGGATCAGTGTTCATAGGAGTGCTGAATCTTTATATGATTTATGTATCAGGATGAATATGACTTCATAGGATAAATTTTGTAGTGTTCCTTACATTTGTATTTTATTGAAGAGTTTGAGGATCAACATAATTTTTTAATTATAAAATGAGCAGCAAACTTTAGCCTTAATTATGTCATACATAACACGCATTATTTTTCTTGTTTCATTCTAGCTTAAGTTTCATTCCTGAATGAAAGAACACCATTTCTTCAGTTGATTCTCTGCATTTTAGTCAATCAGATCACCAAACAAAGAGAGGAAGTATTCCTTGTTTTATGGAGGCCTAAAAAGAATGAAATGAGTGATAGTCTCTATTTTCAATAGGTCTTATTCTCATTTATAACTGGAATTCTATTTAAGCTATTTCATATTTTAATTGAATATATAGATCAATGAAAAACTGTTATAAAGTTCATGTTGATACATCTATCTGGATAAACAATTCTTTGATAAGAGATCATTTGAAAGAAATTTTCAACCAATTGTTGTCATATGTTCATCTTTGAAGATAACAGACAAGATATGTGTGAATAATAATGAATAGGTTTTAACATGACATTTCTTTCAATACTTTTGCATGATCTTACTTAATTATTAACATTTACATGTATTTTTCAGTGAACAAATTGCACAATGACTACTAAAGCATATATGTAAGTTTTTAAACATTTAAACTGTTATAAATTAAATAATTCAGTAGTTGTTTGGAAGAAGCTAGTTTGTGTGTGTGTGTGTGTGTGTGTGTGTGTGTGTGTGTGTGCTTTTAAAAGTATTGTATAAAGTTATTTTGGGGATGTATGTAGTTATAGAATTAAATACTTGGATATATTATAAGAAATAATATATGATTTTCAACCATACATTTGCACAACTTTTAGTTTTATTTGTAAATTTGATGGATCATGCATTTTCTTTCTCTTTATCCTAAATTAATCTATGACTAAAGCAAAATGTTAGTTTTCTGAAATGCGATATCTATTCCCATGTCTATGAATAATTCATATTTAATTTAAAAATAGAAACTGATGCTTGTTATTAATTAAAATTTTGAAATGTCTGTATTTTGAACAATAGATCGTGTTGCTACCATTTTTTTTTAACCTCAGAAATGTGACAGCAACCAAAAGCTTTCAGATATTAAAGTTTGAAATCTATTAAGAATCATACTTGCTCTGAAAGCTAGGATGCAGTTGCCAGTGAGGATAACCAGGCTAATGCAAAACACTTTATTCTTTTGTATCCCTTTATGTGAGCTGCTACCTGAAGTTATAGGGTAGGTTTTTCCAATTCAAATTATCCAATGACAGAAATTCTTGCCTTCATTCCTGATGGGTTTTTCATCTGCCTTGATTAGGTCATTACAGTTTCCTATTGACTTTAATTGTACGACATGATAGTACTAAGAGATGCTCTAAAGGATTTCCTACACAGGACACATAGTCTTATTTATTGCCATCTTAGAGAAGAAACTTAATTTTGCCTTGATAGTGTGAAGATCTCTTCCTAACACATCCCTTTCTCATCTTCTTGGCTTAAGAGCATCAGAAGCTCAAAGTGACCAAGGGAAGTTTGAGTTTCTAGTTCACTGGGATGTCTGTTGTGTATTCTTGCCAAGAATGTTCCTCTGCTGGACCCAAACTTCCAGTCCAGCACATTTTAGGGTCACAGGGACAGGATATAAATATTTCCCTAGTCCTTCATTAGGGATAATAATGAATGCAGCTATTGTTCCCGTTTCTACCTCTTGATTCCTGGATTAATGAATCCTGGGTGTGGAATAAACTGAACCATATATTAGATGTCTCAAAACAAGTACCACTTTCTGGGGAACCATGCCTCAGCTTGCCAGCCTACTGCCATCTAATTGGTGCTGTTACTGTGTTTTTCAAAAGATATTTTATTGTTCTATTTAGCTAGGTGCTTTAGGATAGGGAAACACCTGACAAGAGCAATGGATTGATTCTATTAACAGTTTATATATTAGGTATCTTTCTATTGTTGTGACCAAACACCATGACCAAGGTAAATCATAAAAGAAAGCATTTATTTGGGTATACATTTTCAGAATATTAGAGTTCATAATGGTAGAGCAAATGCATAATAGCAGGCAGAGCAGAAAGTTCACAACTTGATCCACAAGCAATATATATATAAGGGGAGGGACACTTGGAATGGAATGAGTCTTTTGAAACCTCAAATATATTCCCCAGTGTCATATTCCCTCCAATAAAGCCACATTCAATCTCTTCCAAGCCATTCAAACAGCTAGAAACTACATATTCAAACAGATAAGCCCTTAAGAGCCATTCTTATTTAAATCACCATAAGAACTGAGGGGATGAATATGCATGAATGATCATAGATGAATATAGAATTTAAGGCATGTTTAAAAGAGAAACAATAGCCCACACTAGTCTCTTCCTCTCTATCTACCACTCCCTCTCCCTTTCTCTGTTCCTGTACCTTTCCAGTCCCATTCCCAGACCCTATCCCTTTCTCCCTCCCTCTCTCTCTCCTTCTCTCCTTCCCTGTCTCTCTTCCTCTTTCCTGCTGTGTTTCCAATGTTCAACACCCTTAGTCATCAGGGAAATACAAATTAATCTCCTAGTTTCTCCTATCATATTTGTATCTGCATGCTTGGTTAGGAGATAATCCTGGTTAGGAGGTAATCTTTCAGCTACCAATGTAATACCTTGCCTACTTGCCTACTGGCTTGTGCCACACCATGATAGAAATGGGCCTACTGCTTGAATCTATAAACAAGGCTTCAATATAAATATTTTCCTTTATAAGTTACCTTGGTCATGTTGTTCCCTCGCAGAAATAGAAAACTGAGAGGTCTATCATTCTCTAAATAAAGCTCACAAAAAGAAACTGGTTACAGTGTGTTGGTGGTTTATTTTTCTCAAGTGATGTCTCCTTTTCTATTTTCTAACTGTCCTTACAGATCATTACATGGTTCTGTGTCATCTCAGGTACTCATGTCAAATCTTTTTATGGTTGAATATGCACATATAAATTATCATTGCTTTTATTTTATTCCATTTAACTATGCACAAATTTAAGTTATCTGAAGAGTAATGAGCAAAGAAGAAAGCACTTTATATTCATATTATATTAAAATATACTACACAATATTCCTGAAATTCACAGTGAAATGCAGCTTAGTTTTTATGGGATCTCCGTGTATGTGAATATGTGTGACTCTGTGCCTGTATGTGTTTTCTTAGCTTTTCTCTTTGGCTCATTTTCTTTGTTGATTGTGTTTTCCTACTCTCCTATTCTGATATTTTTCTCTTATTGTATTTTATTTTGTTATTATTATTCATTAGATGCTTGTTTGTTTTCTAAGAGGGACAGAAAGCATGCAGATACAAATATGAGAGGAGAAACTAGGAGATTAATTTGTATTTCCCTGATGACTAAGGATGTTGAACATTTCTTATGTTCTTCTTAGCCAGTTGGTATTCCTCAGTTGAGAATTTGTTGATTACCTCTGTACTCCATTTTTTTTATTCAATATATTTTTTATTTACATTCCAAATGACCTTCGCAATCCAAACTGCATTTCCTAGCTTCCTACTCCCTGAAAGTCCCATAAGCCCTCTTCCCTCGCCCTATTCCCCCATCCACCCCTTCCCACTTCCCTGTTCTGGTATTTCGCTACAATGCTGCACTGAGCCTTTCCAGAATCAGGGGACATTCCTTCCTTCTTCTTGGACATCATTTGATGTGTGGATTATGTCTTTGGTATTCCAAGCTTCTAGGCTAATATCAGCTTGCAATCCCACCAGCAGTGGAGGAATGTTCCTCTTTCTTCACATCCTTACCAACACCTACTGTCTCCTGAGTTTTTAATCTTAGCCATTCTGAATGGTGTGAGGTGAAATCTCAGGGTTGTTTTGATTTGCGTTTCCCTGATGACTAATGATGTTGAGTACTTTTTAAGGTGCTTCTTAGCCATGCAAAGTTCTTCAGGTGAAAATTCTTTGTTTAGCCCTGTACCCCATTTTTAATAGGGTTATTTGGTTTTCTGGAGTCTAACTTATTGAGTTCTTTGTATATGTTGGATATTAGCCTTCGGCCAGATGAAGGGTTGGTGAAGATCTTTTCCCAATTAGATGGTTGCCGATTTGTCCTTTTGATGGTGTCCTGTGCTTTACAGAAACTTTGTAATTTTATGAG
Organism: Apodemus sylvaticus; assembly: GCF_947179515.1. Classification (NCBI taxonomy): domain Eukaryota; kingdom Metazoa; phylum Chordata; class Mammalia; order Rodentia; family Muridae; genus Apodemus; species Apodemus sylvaticus. The sequence continues at coordinate 79,798,354 of NC_067495.1, read as the reverse complement.
GTCCCATTTGTCAATTTTTGATATTAGAGCATAAGCTATTGGTGTTCTGTCTAGGAACTTTCCCCCTGTAATGATGTCCTCAAGGGTCTTCCCCAGTTTCTTTTCTATTAGTTTCAGTGTGTCTGGCTTTACCTGGAGGTCCTTGATCCACTTGGAGTTGAGCATAGTACTAGGAGATAAGGATGGATCAATTTGTATTCTCCTGCATGCTGACCTCCAATTGAACCAGCACCATTTGTTGAAAAGGCTATTGGATCTCTGGATCTTCTTTTTTTAAAAAAAATTTAAAATTATTTTTTTATTTTCTATATTCTTTGTTTACATTCCGAATGATTTCCCCTTTCCTGGTTCCCCCCTCTCCATTGGTCTCATAAGCCCACTTCCCCTCCCCCCATTTTCCAATCACTCCCCTCCCATTTCCCTGTCCTGGTATTCCCCTACAATGCTTTGTCAACTCTTTTCAGAACCAGGGCCCTCTCTTTCCCTCTTCTTGGGTATCATTTGATATGCTAATTGTGTCTTGAGAAGTCAGAGCTTCTGGGCTAATTAATATCCACTTATCAGTGATTGCATTCCATGTGTATTTTTGTGATTGGGTTACCTCACTTAGGATGACATTTTCCACTTCCAACCATTTGCCTAAGAATTTCATGAATTCATTGTTTTCAATTGCTGAGTAGTATTCCATTGTGTAAATATACTACATTTTCTGTATCCATTCCTCCACTGAGGGACATCTGGGTTATTTCCATCTTCTGGCTATTATAAATAAGGCTGCTATGAAGTGGAGCATGTGTCCTTATTGGATGCCAAGGGATCCTCTGAGTATAAGCCCAGGAGAGGTATACCAGGGTGCTCCGGCAGTGTCATGTCCAGTTTTCCAAAGAACAGACAGACTGGTTTCCAGAGTGGTTGTACCATCTTGCAACCTCACCAGCAGTGGAGGAGCTGAGAACATTTCTTAAGGTGCTTCTTAGCCATCCTAAGTTCTTTAGGTAAAAATTCTTTTTTTAGCTCTGGACCCCATTTTTAAATAGGGTTATTTGGTTCTCTGGGGTCTAACTTCTTGAGTTCTTTGTATATATTGAATATTAGCCTGATGTCCTCAAGGGTATTCCCCAGTTTCTTTTCTATTAGTTTTGGTGTGTCTGGCTTTATGTGGTGGTCCTTGATCCACTTGAAGTTGAGCTTAGTACAAGGAGATAAGAATGGATCAATTCGCATTCTTCTGCATGTGTCAACAGAATTGAACCAACACCATTTGTTGAAAAGGCTATCTTTTTTTTTCTGGATGTTTTCAGCTCCTTTGTTGAAGATCAATTGACCATATGTGTGTGGAGTCACTTCTGGGTCTTCAATCCTATTCCAATTATCCACTTGCCTGTCATTGTACTAATACCATGCAGTTTTTATCACTATTGCTCTGTAGTAATGTTTGAGGTCTAGAATACTGATCCCCTCAGAAGTTCTTTTACTCTTGAAAATAGTTTTAGCTATCCTGGGTTTTTTGTTATTGCAGATGAATATGAGAATTGCTCTTTCTAACTCTACAAAGAACTGAGTTGGGATTTTGATGGGCATTGCATTGAATCTGTATATTGCTTTTGGCAATATGGCTATTTTAACTATATTAATCCTGCCAATCCATGAGCATGGAAGATTTTTCCATTTTAGAGGTCTTCTTCAATTTCCTTCTTCGGAGACCTGAAGTTCTTGTCCTATAGATCTTTCACTTGTTTGGTAAGAGTCACACCAATATACGTTATGTTGTTTGCGGCTGTTGTGAAGGGTGTAATTTCCCTAATTTCTTTCTCAGCCTGCTTATCCTTTGAGCAAAACCATCTAGGATCTAAAAACAGAAATAGAAACAAGTAAGACATCGCAAAGGGAGACAACTTTGGAGATAGAAAACCTTGGGAAGAAGTAGCAGCCACAGATGCAAATATCAACAACAGAATACAAGAGATAGAAGAAAGAATCTCAGATGCCGAAGATACCATAGAAACCATGGACTTAACAGTCAAAGAAAATGGAGTCTAGCTTCTTGAGTTCTTTGTATATATTGGATATTATCCCTCTATCAGAGGTATGGTTGGTAAATTTCTTGGTTGCAATTTTTTCTTATTGACAGTGTTCTTTGCCTTACGGAAGCTTTGCAGTTTCATGAGGTCCCATCTGTCAATTTTTGATCTTAGAGCAGAAGCTATTGGTGTTCAATTCAGGAAATTTTCCCCTGTGTCCATGTGCTTGAGGTGCTTCCCCACTTTCATTTCTATTAGTTTCAGTGTATCTGGTGTTTTGTGGAGATTCTTGATCAGCATGAACTTGAGCTTTGTACAAGGAGATAAGAATGGGTTAATTTGTGTTCTTCTGCATGCTAACTGCCACTTGATCTAACAACATTTGTTGAAAAGGCTATCTTTTATCCATTGGATGGTTTTATCTCATTTATCAAAGATCAAGTGACTGTAGGAGTGTGGGTTCATTTCTCGGTCTTCCATTCTATTCCAATGATCTACCTGCCTGTCACTGTAGCAATTTCATGCAGTTTTTAACACTATTGCTCTGTAGTATTGCTTGGGATCTCGGATACTGATTCCTCCTGAATTTCTTTTATTGTTGAGAATAGTATTTGCTATCCTGGGTTTTTTGTTATTCCAGATGTATTTGAGAATTTTTCTTTCTATCTTTTTAAAGAATTGAGTTGGTATTTTGATGCGGATTGCATTGAATCTTTGGCAAGTTGATGATTTTTACTATATTATTCTTGCCAATCCACGAGCATGGGACGTCTTTCCATCTTCTGACATTTTCTTTGATTTCTTTCTTCAGAGACTTGAAGTTTTTGTCATACAGATCTTTCACTTGTTTATTTATAGTCACACCAAGATACTTAATATTGTATGTCACTATAGTGAAGGTTGTCCTTTCCCTAATTTCATTTACAGCCTGTTTATCCTTTGAGTATAGAAGACTACTGATTTGTTTGAGTTAATTTTATATCCAGACACTTTGCTGAAGTTGTTTATCAGCTGTAGGAGTTCTCTGGTGGAAATTTTGGGGTCAGTTAAGTATGTTATCATATCATCTGCAAATAGAGATATTTTGACTTCTTCCTTTCCAATTTGAATCTCTTTGACCTCCTTTTATTGTCTAATTGCCCTAGCTAGAACTTAAGTACTTTATTGAATAGATAGGGAAAGAGAGGACAGCCTTGTCTAGTCCCTGATTTTAGTAGGATTACTTCAAGTTCCTCTCCATTTAGTTTGATGCTGGCTATTGGTTTGCTGAATATTGTTTTTACTATGTTTAAGGATGGGCCTTGCTTTTCTGATATTTCCAAGGCTTTTAACATGAAGGGATGCTGAATTTTGTCAAATACTTTTTCAGCTTCTAATGAAATGCCCATGTGATTTTTTTCTTGGAGTTTGTTTATGTAGTGGATAGTATTGATTGATTTCCTTATATTGGACCATCCCTGCATCCCTCTGATGAAGCCTACTTGAATGTGGTGAATGATAGTTTTGATGTGTTCTTGGATTCTGTTGGCAAGAATTTTATTGAGTATTTTTGCATCAATATTCATAAGGGAAAAATTGGTCTGAAGTTCTCTTTCTTTGTTAGATCTTTGTGTGGTTTAGATATTAGAGTAATTGTGGTTTCATAGAACAAGTTGGGTAGTGTTTCTATTTTGGGGAATAGTTTGAAGAACATTGGTGTTAGGTCTTCTTTGAAGGTCTGATATAATTCTGCACTAAAATCATCAGGTACTGCACATTTTTTGCTTGGGAGAGTTTTAATCACTACTTCTATTTCTTTAGGGGGTATGACAATATTTACATTGCTTATCTAGTCCTTTAACTTCTTTGTTCATTTCTTCCTTGAACAAGTTATCATTGAGTAGAGTGTTGTTCAGCTTCCATGTGTATGTGGGTTTTCTATTGTTTTTGTTGTTATTGGAGATCAGTCTTAATCCATAATTATCTGATAGGATGTATGGCATTATTTCAATCTTCTTGCATCTGTTGAGGCCTAATTTTTTTTTTTTTTTTTTTTTTTTTTTTTTTTTTTTACCAATTATATGGTCAGTTTTGGAGAAGGTATATTCTTTAGTTTTAGGATGAAATTTTCTATACATATATATTAGATCAATTTGGTTCATAACTTCTGTTAGTTTCACTATGTGTCCAGTTATTTTCTGTTTCCATGATCTGTCTATTGCTGAGATTGGGGTGTTGAAGTCTTCCACTATTGCTGTGTGGGATGTGATGTGCCCTTTGAACGTTAGTAAAGTTTCTTTTATGAATGTGGCTGCCCTTGCATTTGGAGCATAGATGTTCAGAATTGAGAGTTCATCTTTGTAAATTTTTCCTTTGACCAGTATGAATTGTTCTTCTTTATCTTTTTTGAAAACTTAAGGCTGAAAGTTGATTTTATTTGATATTAGAATGGCCACTCTTTTGTCTTGGGACAATTTGCTTGGAAAATTGTTTTCCAACCTTTAACTCTGAGGTAATGTCTGTCTTTGTCACTGAGGTATATTTCTTGTATGCAACAAAATGCTGGGTCCTGTTTACATATCCAGTCTGTTAGTCTATGTATTTTTGTGGAGAATTGAGTCTATTGATTTTAAGAGTTATAAAGGAAAACTGATACTTTCTGTTATTTTTGTTGTTAGAGGTGAAATTATGTTTGTGTGATTTTTTTTTTGTTTGTTTTAAGATTACCTACTTGCTTTTCCTAGGGTGTAGTTACCCTCTTTGCGTTAGCGTTTTCTGGCTAATATCTTTGTAGAGCTGGATTTGTGGAATGATCTTGTATAAATTTGGTTTTTTCATGGAATATCTTGTTTTCTCTGTATATGCTAATTGGAAGTTTTGCTGGGTAACCTGGACTGACATTTGTGTTCTCTTAGAGTCTGTTTAATATCTGCCCTGTGTCTTCTATCTTTAATAGTTTCTGATGAGAAGTCTGGTTTAATTCTGATAGGTCTGACTTTATATGTCACCTGACCTTTTCCCCTTACTCCTTTTAATATTCTTTCTTTGGTTAGTGCATTATTTTGTGATTTTGTTTATTATGTGAAGGGTAGAATTTCTTTTCTGGTCCAATCTATTTGGAGTTCTATAGGCTTCTTGTATGTTCATGGGCATTTCTTTCTTAAGGTTAGGGGATTTTCTTCTTTAATTTTGTTGAAGATATTTACTGGCTCTTCAAGTTGGGAATCTTCACTTTCTTCTATACCTATCTTTTGTCTTCTCATTATATCCTGAATTTCCTGGATATTTTGCATTAGGAGCTTTCTGCATTTTGCATTTTCTTTGACTGTTGTGTCAATGTTTTCTATGATATCTTCTGTACCTGGATTTTCTCTTCTATCTCTTGTATTCTGTTGGTGATGTTTGCATCTATGACACTTGATCTCTTTCCTAGGTTTTCTATTTCCAGAGTTGTCTCTCTTTGTGATTTCTTTATTGGTTCTATTTCCATTTTTAGATCCTGGATGGTTTTGTCCAGTTTCTTCAACTCTTTGGTTGTATTTAAGGGATATTTGTGTTTCCTCTTTAAAGTCTTCTACCTGTTCTTTTGTATTTCTTTAAAAGTGTTATTTATTTCCTTCTTAAAGACATCTGTCATAATCATGAGATATGATTTTAAATGAGAGTCTTTTCTGGTGTGTTGGGGTAACCAGGGCCTGCTGTGGTGTGAGAACTGGGTTCTGATGATGCCAAGTAACCTTTGTTTCTATTGCTTATATTCTTGTGTTTGCCTTTTGCTATCTGGTTATCTCTGGTGTTAATCTGATCTTGCTGTCTCTGACTGTGGCTATTCTATCCTGCAAGCCTGTGTGAAAGTACTCCAGGGAAACTAGTTCTCTCTGTGAGGAATTTAGGTACAGAGTGGTGGTACAGGTTCATCTCTGGTGTCCAGATAGAAACCAGAAAGATCTTGTACCCAGCACATTCTTTTTTCCTGTGTCCTTATGGCACTGAGCTTGTTCCTCTCAGGTCAGGAATTTGAAGAGAACTTGTGTTGTTACCTCATATGCATGTAGACACTCCTAGGAGACCATCTCTTTCCTGGAAGTATGTTTATATGTATCTCTGTGGCCCAAGAACAGCTCTGAGTGCAGTTGGAAATCTGGAAATCTGAAGGCTCTTTTTGTAGACTGCCCATTGGTTCCTGTGTCCTGAGGGTTCTGGGCAGGTTCTTCTGGGAAGAAGGGATGGTTCATCTGCTCACAGGCCTAGGTCATAGGCTCAATGGCATGTCTGAACTCCTGGGAGGCTAGCTATCTCCCTGTGACACCTGGGTTTGGAGCTCTGTGGTAGAGGACTGGCTCCAAGTGCAGACAGAAACTGAAAGCCATATTTTTTCATTCTGTCTTCATTTTTCCCTTTTAGAAGAACAGAGGTGTTTAGATGAATCAATATCCTTTTGAGTGAGAGGTGACTCTTGAGGGTATTGTTGTGGACCCACTATTGTTTTATTTATACAGCAGTTTTTTTTTTTTTTAGAGATTTACAATTATGTTACATATTTTATTAAAATTTAAATATGTATAGCATTTCTTTGTTTAGAAAGTATTTTAAGAAATGAGGTTTAATTATACATCTAGAATTTTATAAGAAAATGAAAGTGACACAAATATGATTTAAGATACGTTTTAATGTATTTTATAGTAGAGAATGCTAAAATACTCTTAACTTAAGTTTAAAAGCCCATTATTTTTTTTTAAATTTTTTTATTCGATATAATTTATTTACATTTCAAATGATTTCCCCTTTTCTAGCCCCCCACTCCCCGAAAGTCCCGTAAGCCCCCTTCTCTTCCCCTGTCCTCCCACCCACCCATTCCCACTTCCCCGTTCTGGTTTTGTCGAATACTGCTTCACTGAGTCTTTCCAGAACCAGGGGCCACTCCTCCTTTCTTCTTGTATCTCATTTGATGTGTAGATTATGTTTTGGGTATTCCAGTTTTCTAGGTTAATATCCACTTATTAGTGAGTGCATACCATGATTCACCTTTTGAGTCTGGGTTACCTCACTTAGTATGATGTTCTCTAGCTCCATCCATTTGCTTAAGAATATCATGAATTCATTGTTTCTAATGGCTGAATAGTACTCCATTGTGTAGATATACCACATTTTTTGCATCCACTCTTCTGTTGAGGGATACCTGGGTTCTTTCCAGCATCTGGCAATTATAAATAGGGCTGCTATGAACATAGTGGAGCATGTATCCTTATTACATGGTGGGGAATCCTCTGGGTATATGCCCAGGAGTGGTATAGCAGGATCTTCTGGAAGTGAGGTGCCCAGTTTTCGGAGGAACTGCCAGATTGCTTTCCAGAGTGGTTGTACCAATTTGCAACCCCACCAGCAGTGGTGGAGTGTTCCTCTTTCTCCACACCCTCTCCAACACCTGCTGTCTCCTGAATTTTTAATCTTAGCCATTCTGACTGGTGTAAGATGAAATCTCAGGGTTGTTTTGATTTGCATTTCCCTAATGACTAATGAAGTTGAGCATTTTTTAAGATGCTTCTCCAACATCCGAAGTTCTTCATGTGAGAATTCTTTGTTTAACTCTGTACCCCATTTTTTAATAGGGTTGTTTGGTTTTCTGGAGTCTAACTTCTTGAGTTCTTTATATATATTGGATATTAGCCCTCTATCTGATGTAGGATTGGTGAAGATCTTTTCCCAATGTTTTGGTTGCCGATTTCTCCTCTTGATGGTGTCCTTTGCTTTACAGAAACTTTGTAATTTTATGAGGTCCCATTTGTCAATTCTTGCTCTTAGAGCATATGCTATTGGTGTTCTGTTCAGAAACTGTCTCCCTGTACCGATGTCCTCAAGGGTCTTCCCCAGTTTCTTTTCTATTAGCTTCAGAGTGTCTGGCTTTATGTGGAGGTCCTTGATCCATTTGGATTTGAGCTTAGTACAAGGAGACAAGAATGGATCAATTCGCATTCTTCTGCATGCTGCCCTCCAGTTGAACCAGCACCATTTGTTGAAAAGGCTATCTTTTTTCCATTGGATGTTTTTAGCCTCTTTGTCGAGGATCAAGTGGCCATAGGTGTGTGGGTTCATTTCTGGATCTTCAATCCTGTTCCATTGATCCTCCTGCCTGTCACTGTACGAATACCATGCAGTTTTTAACACTATTGCTCTGTAGTATTGCTTGAGGTCAGGGATACTGATTCCCCCAGATTTTCTTTTGTTGCTGAGAATAGTTTTAGCTATCCTGGGTTTTTTGTTGTTCCAGATGAATTTGATAATTGCTCTTTCTAACTCTGTGAAGAATTGAGTTGGGATTCAAAGCCTTCTAGCTGATTGTTGCAAATTACAAAAAAAAAAAAAAAAAGCAAACAAAAACAACAACAAAAAATCCCCTCAAAACACCCATCTAACTTTCTTACACAGCTGATCCATCGTTTCTTTCCATATATATCTTTATCCATCCTCCTGAATTCCCTTTACTCTCTCTGTTTTTTTCCTAAATTCACCCCCTTTCAACTAGATTCTTATTTTGCCTCTTTACTTATGATTGTGTTTATTTAATCTTGTTTACATTATTTGAACAGAAAGCTCTTGGATTAAAGGTATGTGCTCTGGATGAGCCACACCACAACTAGAAACAAGTTTTTCTACTACACATCATAATCTGGAGGTTTACTATATGAGGAAGTACCTTACAATAACATTCTAAGTGTAAAAGTAACTTTTATTTGGTTTATGTAATTATCATCTTGGAGACATATTTGTGAATAAACTTACCCTTTCTACTTTTTTTTTTTTTTTACTTTGGCTAGTTCAACTCAATTGTTCTGACTCTAACTCCCTTCTAAGCTGTCTGATTTAATCTGGCATCTTTTAGCTTTTTGCTGCATTGCTCTGCTTGGGCCCAAGCTAACTTTGGCCATTTCTTCTAATAGTCTTACTCCATCTTATAATCTAGTTTCAACTCAATTCAACTTCCCTGCAATCATTGCACACTGATTTACTACTGAATCAACTGGATCACTCTTCACTGGCTTCAAATAGACTCTCTTTCTAGTCTGTTCTTATAAAAGTTGAGCATATCCTATCTCTGTCAAATCTTTCTCTGATTCATTACTTTGCCTCAATTAGAAGTCACTTTTGAAATTGGCTGCTTCTTTCTACAATCTAATATTATCTTCATTTTCAGTGAATAAAGGTGTGTGCAAAGTGCATTTGTATTTCGGATAATTCATATAGACAAAGAAGCTCTTTGGCTGCAACCCCATTCCAGAGCAGCAATGATGCTGGAATAAAATTCCCCTACATTTTTCCCCTTGATGTTTGGGCAAAAATGTGTACACAGTTAATTTTTTTGCAAGAAAAATATTTATCAACAAACTTAATAATCTGAATATCTTTATGATTATCTATTGATCAGATTATGCTTCTTAACGAGGATACTGTATTCAGTAAATGTCCATTTCAGTATGAATGTTTTCTAGTCTGATAATCTAATGAAAAAATCTCTTCTCCAGCTGCTTTGCTGAGCTGTCCAAATTCAGGGGGAACAGCTTTCTACATCATGGTCTTTTTCTTTCTGCCTCTCTTCCTTCCTTGAGTTATACCTTTCATGTAGAAGCTTCCCTTTCAGAATTTTATCAATTTTGATGGAACCCATAGTCTTTCATTACCTGTGGAAATATTGAAAAAAACTCTTCCCAAATGGGAATTGAAGTACATGTCCTAAGGAAAATGTTTTCTGTCTCTATTTTATCATGAAAACTTATTATCTTTAGCTATGTCTACAAAGTCAACTATAGTCTTATGAAGAATTTGCAGTAACAACATATAATGCTTACTTTTAGTGTTCATAAGAATTTAAATATTTGTTGAGTTCTTATTCTGTTCCTCATATAATGATACACAGAAGAATTAAAATAGGACAATGTAGTTTTGGCTCAGGGCTCAAGCACTTGAAGAGAATGTGTGAGAATCTGGCTTTAATAGTTGATTAGAATGTGTCAAAATCTGTCTTTAATAGTCAGAACTATATAGACATTTTGTGTTAAAAATAAAAACTGGCAAAAATGTAAGTATACCTATACTTAAATTTCTTATAATTTAGCGGGTATGTGAACTCATGTGTATGTGAAAATAGGCAGATTATGGATCTTCATATATTTATTTACCTTAATTTGATGAAGTTTAATAAACTAACTGAAAAACATATATGTAGGGATTCAGCAAGGGTTACAAAGAGAATGTTGTCTCTAATGCCAAGTAAAGATTTAATTTAATGATAGAAACTGTTAAGTTGTCATACTCTTCCATGAATTAAAGTAAATGGTGTTCTTAGTAAAATCCTATTAATTATAATAAAGTATAAACAAGACTACAGTGATTTCAGAAAAAAGTATTAGTGTGATATTATTTCTAAAAGAGAGCATAAAGGAAAGGAAAGATGTGTCCTGTTATTCAACACATAGAGTAAAACATAACTGATGAAATGCTATATTCACTTCTGAAAAGTCACATACTAAAAGGGCAATACAGATGTTTTTCAACTATAATGGGCAAAAAATACTCTATTCAACACACAAAAACTATGAACTATTGTTTGAAAGTTTATAATCTTTAGAAGAACCAGCTCAATTTAATCTATTTTCAGAAATGAATATTTACTGAAGTAATAGAAGTGAAGATAGAAGTTGAAATTCACACACACACACACACACACACACACACACACACACAAACACACACACACAGAGAAACATACACAAATAGACACACATACAGAGAAATTGCCAGTTTTATTGTATGTAAAATGCAGATAATATCAACATTTATGTCAGAATTGTTACTAAATTTAACTAAGATAATATATATAAAATGCCTATCACAATTACCCTCACGGAGGAACTATTTAAAGAATGTTAGTAATATAAAATTATTAAATATAATAATATAGTGTCTCTTCAGTTTATTTTCATGTATAAATTATTAATCAATTTAGGGTTCTCATATGACTATATGAAATTATTTTAGTTGTATAAATATTTGATATTTAGTATTTCTTGTCAGGAACTTTAAATCTCTTTTATTAAAATTGAAATAAAAGACAACTGAATTAAAGGAAAAGTCTTTTGGACATAAATTAAAATAACTGGAGTTAACGCTAATTCCTGGAATTGATTGTATGTGTTAATTCTCAATATTCTGTATGTTTGTCTTTAACCAATGTACATTGCCTCTTTAGACTACAATTATCACTGAAATATGACCATTTACAATATTACTCTTAATACTACAGTTCATTTTTTGCTGTAGCTATTATACACATAAAGTCTTTGCATTGTCTAAACATGATCTAAATAAGAATGACATTAATAGACATGTTAACATGGGGATAGAGAACTTCACAAGTCCTCAACCTCATATAAAGAACTACAGAATGTTAATGAATGCTGAAAGGAGGAGAAATAGTCTTCCGCATAGAAGAGCATACCAATTGATTATCTAATACTGAATAGTCAGGCCTGAAGGCATATTGACATTGTATAGATTTAGTAGGTTGTATTTATTATTCAACAATTATTTTCAAGGTATTCTTACTATATGAGTTCAAACTATCTAACTCTTCATTTTAGATACATTTCTTAAAATATAATTATATTTATTATATAAAGAAAATAAGCATAAAACCATTACTAAATTAATTGAAAGAGGAATTACAATCATTTTCTGATAAAATTGAAGATTTACATGAAAAATATTTCTGTTAGTCTATGTCTTTTTATTGAGGAACTGAGTCCATTGATGTTAAGAGATATTAAGGAATAGTGATTGCTGTTTCCTGTTATTTTTGAAGTTATTTTTATGTTTGTGTGCTTATCTTCTTTTGGGTTTGTTGAAAGATTACTTTCTTGCATTTTCTAGGGTGTAATTTCCCTCTTTGTGTTGGGGTTTTCCATCTATTATCCCTTGTAGGGCTGGATTTCTGGGAAGGTATTGTGTAAATTTGGTTTATTATGGAATATCTTGGTTTCTTCATCTATGATGATTGAGAGTTTTGCTGGCTATAGTAGTCTGGGCTGGCATTTCTGTTTTCTCTTTGGGTCTGTATGAGATCTGCCCAGGATCTTCTATCTTTCATTGTCTCTGGCACAAAGACTGACATGATATCTTCAATTTTAACATTTTTTCTATAAATTTCTTCTATTTTATCTGAAATTTTTCCATGTAAATCTCTGATTTTATCATGAAATGTTTTTAATTTTACCTTCAATTAATTTAGACAGGTTTTTTATATCTACCATTTTATCTGTATAATTTTCGATGAAATAGTCAATTTTAATGTGTTGGTATATTTCTTGAATTTTATCAGAAATATTTTCATTGTAAATCTCAATTTTACCTGAAGATGTTTATTATTCCTCTTTAAATCAAATTAGAATTATTTTAATGCCTACTATGCTAGAACAAGCCTTTTCAGGATCCAGGACCTCTCCTTACTTCTTCTTGGGAGTCATTTGATATGTGAACTGTGTCTTGGGTATTCAGAGTTTATGAGTTAATATCCACTTATCAGTGACTGTATTCCACGTGTGTTCTTTTGTGACTGGGTTACCTCACTTAGGATGATATTTTCCAGATCCAACCATTTGCCTAAGAATTTCATGAATTCAATGTTTTTAATTGCTGAATAGTATTCCATTGTGTAAATATACCACATTTTCTGTATCCATTCCTCCATTGAGGGACATCCTGGGTTCTTTCCAGCATTTGGCTATAATAAATAGTGCTGCTATGAACATAGTGGATCATGTGTCCATATTGCATGCTGGGAAATCCTCTGGGTATATGCCCAGGAGTGGTATTGCAGGGTCCTCCGGAAGTGTCATGTCCAGTTTTCTGAGGAACCACAAGACTGATTTCCAGTGTGATTGTACCAACTTGCAATCCCACCAGCAGAGAAGGAGTGTTCCTCTTTCTCCACATCCTCAACAACACCTACTCTTTCCTGAGTTTTTAATCTTAGCCTTTCTAACTGGTGTAAGGTGAAATCTCAGGGTTGTTTTGATTTGCATTTCCCTAATGATTAATGAAGTTGAGCATTTTTTAAGATGCTTCTCCACCATCTGAAGTTCTTCAGGTGCGAATTCTTTGTTTACCTTTGTACCCCATTTTTGCATAATGCTATTTGGCTCTCTGGCATCTAGCTTCTTGAGTTTTTTGTATATATTGGATATTAACCCTCTGTCAGATTTAAGGTTGGTGAAGATCCTTTTCCAATCTGTTGGTTGCCGTTTTGTCATTTTGACATTGTCCTTTGCCTTATAGAAACTTTGTGATTTTATGAGGTCCCATTTGTCAATTCTTGATCTTAGAGCATAAGCTATAGGTGTTCTATTCAGGAACATTTCCCCTCAAGGGTCCTCAAGGGTCTTTCCCCATTTCTTTTCTATTAGTTTCAGTGTGTCTGGTTTTATGTGGAGGTCCTTGATCCACTTGGAGTTGAGCTTAGTACAAGGAGATAAGAATTGTTCAATTTGCATTCTTCTGCAAGCTGACCTCCAATTGAACCAGCACCATTTTTTGAAAAGGCTATCTTTTTTCCACTGGATAGTTTCAGCTCCTTTGTCAAAGAACAAGTGACCATAGGTGTATTTCATTTCTGGATCTACAGTCCTATTCCATTGATCTTCCTGCCTATCACTGTACCAATACCATGCAGTTTTTAACACTATTGCTCTGTAGTATTGCTTGAGGTCCAGTATACTGACTCCCCTAGAACTTCTTTTACTCTTGAGAGAATAGTTTTAGCTATCCTGTTTTTTTTCGTTGTTGTTGTTGTTGTTATTCCAGATGAATTTGACAATTGCTCTTTCTAACTCTATGAAGAACTGAGTTGGGATTTTGATGAGGATTGCATTGAATCTGTAGATTGCTTTTGGTAAGATGGCCATTTTTACTATATTAATCCTGCCAATCCACGAGCATGGAAGTGTTTTCCATATTCTGAGGTCTGCTTCGATTTCTTGTTCAGTTTCTTCCATTGTATCAGAAATGTTTTCCATGTGAATCTTCAGTTTTATCACAAAATGTTTTTACTTCCTTTTTCAATAAAAGAACATGCTTTTGAAAGGGAAAAAAGAATCTTCTGGGTTTATGCCCAGCAGTGGTATAGCAGGATCTTCGGGAAGTGAGGTGCCCAGTTTTCGGAGGAATCGCCAGAATGATTTCCAGAGTGGTTGTACAATTTGCAACACCACCAGCAGTGGAGGAATGTTCCTCTTTCTCCACATCCTCGCCAACATCTGCTGTCTCCTGAATTTTTAATCTTAGCCATTCTGACTGGTGTAAGGTGAAATCTCAGGGTTGTTTTGATTTGCATTTCCCTAATGACTAATGAAATGGAGCATTTTTTAAGATGCTTCTCCACCATCCGAAGTTCTTCAGGTGAAAATTCTTTGTTTAACTCTGTACTCCATTTTTTAATAGGGTTGTTTGGTTTTCTGGAGTCTAACTTCTTGAGTTCTTTATATATATTGGATATTAGCCTTCTATCTGATGTAGGGTTGGTGAAGATCTTTTCCCAATTCGTTGGTTGCCAATTTGCCCTTTTGATGGTGTCCTTTGCCTTACAGAAACTTTGTAATTTTATGAGGTCCCATTTGTCAATTCTTGATCTTAAAGCATAAGCTATTGGTGTTCTGTTCAGGAACTTTCCCCCTGTACCGATGTCCTCAAGGGTCTTCCCCAGTTTCTTTTCTATTAGCTTCAGAGTGTCTGGATTTATGTGGAGGTCCTTGATCCATTTGGAGTTGAGCTTAGTACAAGGAGACAAGGATGGATCAATTCACATTCTTCTGCATGCTGAGCTCCAGCTGAACCAGCACCATTTGTTGAAACGGCTATCTTTTTTCCATTATTTATAATTCCCAGAAGCTGGAAAGAACCCAGGTATCCCTCAACAGAAGAGTGGATGCAAAAAATGTGGCATATATATATATATATATATATATATATATATATATATATATATATAATGGAGTACTATTCAGCCATTAGAAACAATGAATTCATGAAATTCTTAGGCAAATGGATGGAGCTGGGGAACATCATACTAAGTGAGGTAACCCAGTCTCAAAAGATGAATCATGGTATGCACTCACTAATAAGTTGATATTAACCTAGAAAACTGGAATACCAAAAATATAATCCACACATCAAATGAAGTACAAGAAGAACAGAGTAGTGGCCCCTTGTTCTGGAAAGACTCAGTGAAGTATTATAGGGCAAAACCAGAACAGGGAAGTGGGAAGGGTTGGGTGGGAAAACAGGGGGAGGGAAGGGGGCTGATGGGACTTTCGGGGATTGGGGGTCTAGAAAAGGGGAAATCATTTGAAATGTAAATAAAAAAATATATTGAATAAAAAAAAAGAAATCAAAAAAAAAAAAGAAAGAAAGAAAGAAAGGGAAGAAAGAAAATAGGTAAAAAGCTATATTTGTCTCCCAAACCCAGTAGCATCAATGTTGTATCACTACACACTTAGGAAAAAAAAAACAAAAAATGAAAAACTTCTGGGTCTAAAATAGGGTAAACAAGTAAAATACCTGACTCCCCAATATCCTCAGTAATGCAGGTTGAAAAGAATTTAGCTTTTCTCCACAAACCAGTATATTGTATTTTCTTTATACCTTAGACTCACCAAGAAATTAACAAACTACAATGTTACTATGCGGAATGCTGTAAATCCATAGTATGTATGTACTTTCATGAGCAAAATAATGATAGAATTGCACTGCCTCTCAGTTTCACCATAGACAGACACCTAATACCATAGACAGACATCTAATATTTTACGTATTGAAGAGGAATCTTAACCTAGCAACTTGGCTGCAAAGGCAAAAAAAAAAAAAAAAAAAAAAAAAAACACATTCAAATGTTGTCTAGGTTTATATGATCTGTCTAAAACACAGATATACCCTCAGTACATGCCTTTAATCCATATCAATAAAGGTAATGTTATTTTTTATAAGGAAGCAGCCATGCTTGAAAGTGACTTGTAACTGAGGAGCAGACAAAGTTATAAATCAGAGAAAGATCTGGCAGAATGAGTTAGAGATATGATATACACAATTGTCATAAGAATAGAAAGGAACGTAAAGCTAACCTTCCTTTTTTGAGGTGTATATTAAGGGCATGTCTGCACTACTCCAGCAGACCATACTGTAATCCAGAATGTTTTAGCATTCTGGCTGGATCATATAGCTCTAGAATGCCTTTATTCTTGATCCCTTACCATAGCATAGATGCTACTGTTTTAAATTCCTCGACAGTCATCAGGAGGAAAATAAAAATATCTTCATGTATATCTTGTTAACCATAATATTGTCTTTTCAATTACTAATTGTAAGATATCTCTGATAATTATTAATAACAGTCAGTTTGCCTACATTTATAATTTGTATAGAAACACATATCTAGGTGTGTCTTTGTACGTTTTTCCAGAAAGGCTTGAAATAAAATCATGCTATGAATATGTGCGGTATCATCTCATCAGCTAGGGTCCTGCACTGAATATAAACTCAGTCAGTGTGATGAGCTCCAGCCCTCATATGTCTATGCTACCTGGCTTTATAACTTAAATGTCCCACTGACTCAGTCTGCTCTTTCTATGACTTCTTTAAAGTAATGGACAGTGCCCTAAAACTCTAGGCCCAAATATAACATTTCTTCCTGAAGTTACTTCTTATCAGTTTTTTTTTTTTTGTAAAAGCAGAAAGACAGATAAAAAAGGAAAAATTTCTACCCAACACCTTTTATATACACATATTTTAATGATTTAATTGTGTCTTGTAAAGTTGTTGTTTGAATTATAGTATAACATACTCAAATTAAAGGTGGTGGGACTGCATTCAGGTAAAATTGAAGATTTTTTTCAATCATGTAGTTGGACAGATATGTCTAAAACAGACCGTAAATGAGGATATTGGTACTAGACCATCATCTAAGACCTATGTATACCTATGTGTGAATAAAACTAACTGCTGGGCTTCCGGGCGGCAAGCGGGGAGAAGTCAGTGTGCTCTGGTGAATCGAGCGGGCCCCTGCAGGAGCCTCCAGGTGTCTGCTTCGGGATCTGAACAGCCTGGGCAACAGCACCCTGTCTCCAGGCAGTGCAGGAGGTAAGCTGTGCACCAGAGGCCACCTGGGAAGGGGCAGTTTGCACTGGTGAGTCCAGCACTGAAAAGACCAACTAACACCAGTGAGAACTAGATGGCAAAAGGCAAACGCAGGAACGTCACTAACAGAAATCAAGGCAATATGGCAACATCTGAACCCAATTCTCCTCTACCAGCATGTCCTGGATACCCCATCACACCAGTAAAACAAGATTTGGATTTAAAATCACTGGTCATGATGCTGGTACAGGAACACATGAAGGACATACTTAAAGAAATTCAGGAGAAAATGGATCAAAAGTTAGAAGCCCTTGCAAGGGCAACACAAAAATCATTGAAAGAAACCCAGGAGAATACAAAAGCCAATAATGAGGAAACGCAAAAACCACTTAAAGAAATAGAGGAGAACTTTGGTCAACAGGCTGAGGTCATGAAAAAGGAAACACAGAAATCTCTTACAGAATTACAGGAAAGCACAAACAAGCAAGTGAAGGAGCTAAGCAAAACCATCCAGGATCAAAAATCAGAAGTAGAAACAACTAAGAAAACTCAAAGGGAGACAACTTTGGAGATAGAAAGCTTTGGGAAGAAATCAGGGGACAGAGATGCAAATATCAACAACAGAATACAAGAGATAGAAGAAGGAATCTCAGATGCTGAAGATACCATAGAAACCATTGACTCAACAGTTAAAGAAAATGCAAAATGCAAAAAGCTTGTAACCCAAAATATCCAGGAAATTCAGGACACAATGAGAAGACCAAACCCAAGGATTATAGGCATAGATGAGAGTGAAGATTTAAAACTTAAAGGACCAGCAAATATCTTCAATAAAATTATGAAAGAAAACTTCCCTAACCTAAAGAGAGAGATGCTCATGAATATACAAGAAGCCTACAGAACTCCAAACAGACTGGACCAGAACAGAAATATTTCCCGTCACATAATAATCAAAACACCAAAGGTAATAAACAAAGAAAGAATATTAAAGGCAGTAAGAGAAAAAGGTCAAGTAACATATAAAGGAAGACCTATCAGAATCACAGCAGACTTTTCACCTGAGACTATGAAGGCTAGAAGATCCTGGGCAGATTTCATGCAGACTCTAAGAGAACACAAATGCCAGCCAAAACTACTATATCCAGCAAAACGCTCAATCACCGTAGATGGAGAAACTAAGATATTCCATGGCAAAACCAAGTTTACCCAATATCTATCCACAAACCCAGCCCTACAAAGGATAATGGGAGGAAAACACCAATACAAGGAGGGAAACTTCACCCTGGAAAAAGCAAGATAGTAACCTTTCATCAAACCCAAAAGAAGTTAACCAATAATTTAAAAAATAACATGAAAAATGACAGGAAGTAACAATCACTATTCCTTAATATCACCAAACATCAATGGACTCATTGCCCCAATAAAAAGACATAGACTAACTGACTGGATATGTAAACAGGACCCTACATTTTGCTGCTTACAGGAAACACACCTCAGGGTCAAAGACAAACACTACCTTAGAGTAAAAGGCTGGAAGACAATTTTATAAGCAAATGGCTCAAGAAACAAGCTGGAGTAGCCATTTTAATATCAGATAAAATTGACTTTCAACCCAAAGTCATAAAAAGAGACTCTGAGGGACACTTCTTGTTGGTCAAAGGAAAAATACAAGAAGAACTCTCAATCCTGAACATCTATGCTCCAAATGCAAGGGCACCCTCTTTTGTAAACAAAACTTTATTAAAACTCAAAGCACACATTGCACGTAACACAATAATTGTGGGTGACTTCAACACTGCACTTTCCTCAATGGACCGATCAGGAAAACAGAAACTAAACAGGGACACAATGAAACTAATTGAAGCTTTGGGCCAATTAGTTTTATCAGATATATATAGAACATTCTATCCTAAAGCAAAAGAATATACCTTTTTCTCAGCACCTCATGGTACCTTCTCCAAAATCAACCATATAAATGGTCACAAGATAGACCTCAACAAATATAAGAAGATCGAACTAATCCCATGCCTCCTATCAGATCACTATGGAGTAAAAGTGGTCTTCAATAGCAACAAAAACAACAGGAAACAGACATACACGTGGAAACTGAACAATATTCTATTCAATGATACCTTGGTCAAGGAAGAAACAAAGAAAGAAATTAAAGACTTTTTAGAACACAATGAAAATGAAGACACAACATACCCAAATATATGGGACACAATGAAAGCAGTGCTAAGAGGAAAACCCATAGCTCTGAGTGCCTCCAAAAAGAAAATGGAGAGAGCATACACTACCAGCTTAATGAAACACCTGAAAGCCCTGGAACAAAAAGAAGCTATTTCACCCAGGAGGAGCAGAAGGCAGGAAGTCATCAAACTCAGGACCGAAATCAATCATGTAGAAACAAAGAGAACCATACAAAGAATCAACAAAACCAGGAGCTGGTTCTTTGAGAAAATCAACAAGATAGATAAACCCTTAGCCAGACTAACCAAAGGGCACAGAGACAGTATCCAGATTAACAAACTTAGAAATGAAAAGGGAGATATAACAACAGAAACTGAGGAAATTCAAAAAATCATTAGATCCTACTACAAAAGCCTATACTCAACACAACTGGAGAATCTGGAGGAAATGGACAGTTTCCTAGACAGATATCTGACACAAAAACTAAATCAGGATCAAATAGATCAACTAAACAGTCCCATAAGTCCTGAAGAAATAAAAAGTGTCATAGAAAGTCTCCCAACCAAAAAAAGCATGGGACCAGATGGCTTCAATGCAGAGTTCTATCAGACCTTCATAGAAGACCTAACACCAATACTCTTCAAACTATTCCCCAAAATATAAACAGAAGGAATTCTACCCAACTCGTTCTATGAAGCCACAATTACGCTGATACCAAAACCACACAAAGATCCAACAAAGAAAGAGAACTTCAGGCCAATTTCTCTTATGAATATTGATGCAAAAATACTTAATAAAATTCTTGCCAACCGAATCCAAGAACACATCAAAACGATCATCCACCATGATCAAGTAGGCTTCATCCCAGGGATGCAGGGATGGTTCAATATAAGGAAATCCATCAAAGCTATCCACTACATAAACAAACTCAAAGAAAAAAACCATATGATCATCTCATTAGATGCAGAAAAAGCATTTGACAAAATTCAGCATCCTTTCATGCTAAAAGTCTTGGAAATAACAGGAATTCAAGGCCCATACCTAAACATCGTTAAAGCAATATACAGCAAACCGGTAGCCAACATCAAACTAAATGGACAGAAACTTGAAGCAATCCCACTAAAATCAGGGACTAGACAAGGCTGTCCTCTCTCTCCATATCTTTTCAATATAGTACTTGAAGTTCTAGCTAGAGCAATTAGACAACATAAGGACGTCAAGGGAATACAAATCGGAAAGGAAGAAGTCAAATTATCACTATTTGCAGATGACATGATAGTCTACTTAAGCAACCCGAAATCCTCCACCAAAGAACTCCTACAGCTGATAAACAACTTCAGCAAAGTGGCTGGTTATAAAATCAACTCAAGAAAATCAGTAGCCTTCCTATACTCAAAAGATAAGCAGGCTGAGAAAGAAGTAAGGGAAATGACACCCTTCAAAATAGCCACAAACAATATAAAGTATCTTGGTGTGACTCTAACCAAACAAGTGAAAGATCTATATGACTAGAACTTCAGGTCTCTGAAAAAGGAAATCGAAGAAGACCTCAGAAAATGGAAAAATCTGCCATGCTCATTGATTGGCAGGATTAATATAGTTAAAATGACCATCTTGTGAAAAGTGACCTCCAGATTCAATGCAATACCCATCAAAATCCCAACTCAGTTCTTCACAGAGTTAGAAAAAGCAATTCTCAAATTCATCTGGAATAACAAGAAACCCAGGATAGCTAAAACTATTCTCAACAACAAAAGAAATTGTGGGGTAATCAGTATCCCTCTCTTCAAGCAATATTACAGAGCAATAGTGTTTTAAACTGCATGGTATTGGCACAGTGACAGACAAGTGGACCAATGGAATAGAATTGAAGATCCAGCTCTCCACTTCCAGATCCAGATCAACCTGGGCGCCAACTCCACATCTCTGGGTCCTGCAAGAGGCAAGAGGGGCTTCTGGGCAGCCAGCTGGGAGAAGGCGGTGTGCTCTGGTGAATCCAGTGGGCTCCAGCAGGAGCCTTCAGGTGCCTGCCTTGGGATCTGAACAGCCTGTACCACAGCACTTGGTCTCCAGGAAGTGAGGGAGACCTCATGTGCACCCAGAGGCAGTCTGGGAGCTCACAGCACAGCTAGCTCCTGTGGCAAGGAGCTTAGGCTTCAGTCCTGAGGCCTCTGGAGATAGCCCTCAGACCTCTCTGCTTCCAGATCCAGATCAGCCTGGCCGGCAACACCACATCTCCAGGTCCTGCAAGAGGCAAGAGGGGCTTCCGGGCGGCCAGCTGGGAGAAGTCAGTGTGCTTAGGTGAATCCAGCGGGCCCCAGCAGGAGCCTTCATGTATCTGCTTCAGGGTCTGAACGGCCTGGGCAACAGCACCCTGTTTCCGGGCGGTGCAGGGGGTAAGCTGTGCACCAGAGGCCGCCTGGGAGGGGGCAGCTTGCACTGGTGAGTCCAGCACTGACAAGACCAACTGACACCAGTGAGAACTAGGTAGCAAAAGGCAAACGCAGGAACATCACTAACAGAAATCAAGGCAATATGGCAACATCTGAACCCAATTCTCCTTTACCAGCATGTCCTGGATACCCCCATCACACCAGTAAAACAAGATTTGGATTTGAAATCACTGGTCATGATGCTGGTACAGGAAAACATGAAGGACATACTTAAAGAAATTCAGGAGAAAATGGATCAAAAGTTAGAAGCCCTTGCAAGGGAAACACAAAAATCATTGAAAGAAACCCAGGAGAATACAAAAGCCAATAATGAGGAAAAGCAAAAAACACTTAAAGAAATACAGGAGAACTTTGGTTAACAGGCTGAGGTCATGAAAGAGGAAACACAAAAATCTCTTAAAGAATTACAGGAAATCACAAACAAGCAAGTGAAGGAGCTAAGCAAAACCATCCAGGATCTAAAATCAGAAGTAGAAACAACTAAGAAAGCTCAAAGGTAGACAACTTTGGAGATAGAAAGCCTTGGGAAGAAATCAGTGGACATAGATGCAAATATCAACAACAGAATACAAGAGATAGAAGAAAGAATCTCAGATGCTGAAGATTCCATAGAAACCATGGACTCAACAGTTAAAGAAAATGCAAAATGCAAAAAGCTTGTAACCCAAAATATCCAGGAAATCCAGGATACAATGAGAAGACCAAACCTAAGGATTGTAGGCATAGATGAGAGTAAAGATTTACAACTTAAAGGGCCAGCAAATATCTTCAATAAAATTATGGAAGAAAACTTCCCTAACCTAAAGAGAGAGAGATGCCCATGAATATACAAAAAGCCTACAGAACTCCAAACAGACTGGACCAGAACAGAAATACTTCCCGTCACATAATAATCAAAACACCAAATGTAATAAACAAAGAAAGAATATTAAGGGCAGTAAGAGAAAAAGGCCAAGTAACATATAAAGGAAGACCTATCAGAATCACAGCAGACTTTTCACCTGAGACTATGAATGCTAGAAGATCCTGGGCTGCTCTCATGCAGACTCTAAGAGAACACAAATGCCAACCAAAACTACTATATCCAGCAATACTCTCAATCACCGTAGATGGAGAAACTAAGATATTCCATGACAAAACCATGTTTTCCCAATATCTATCCACAAACCCAGCCCTACAAAGGATAATAGGCAGAAAACACCAATACAAGGAGGGAAACTTCACCCTGGAAAAAGCAAGATAGTAACCTTTCATCAAACCCAATAGAAGTTAACCAATAAATGTAAAAAAATAACGTCAAAAATGACAGGAAGTAACAATCACTATTCCTTAATATCTCTTAACATCAATGGACTAAATGCCCCAATAAAAAGACATAGACTAACTGACTGGATATGTAAACAGGACCCTACATTTTGCTGCTTACAGGAAACACACCTAAGGGTCAAAGACAAACCCTAGCTTAGAGTAAAAGGCTGGAAGACAATTTTACAAGCAAATGGTCTCAGGAAACAAGCTGGAGTAGCCATTTTAATATCAGATAAAAATGACTTTCAACCCAAAGGCATCAAAAGAGACTCTGAGGGACACTTCTTGCTGGTCATAGGAAAAATACAACAAGAAGAACTCTCAGTCCTGAACATCTATGCTCCAAATGCAGGGGCATCTTCTTTCGTAAAGAAACTTTATTAAAGCTCAAAGCACACATTGCACTTAACACAATAATTGTGGGTGACTTCAACACTGCACTTTCCCCAATGGACCGATCAGGAAAACAGAAACTAAACAGGGACACAATGAAACTAATTGAAACTTTGGACCAATTAGATTTAACAGATAGAAACAGAAGGAACACTACCCAATTCCTTCTATGAAGCCACAATTACATTGATACCAAAACCACACAAAGATCCAACAAAGAAAGAGAACTTTAGACCAGTTTCCCTTATGGACATCGATGCAAAAATACTCAATAAAATTCTTGCCAACCGAATCCAAGAACACTGAGAAGCACCTTAAGAAATGTTCAACATCATTAATCATTAGGGAAATACAAATCAAAACAACCCTGAGATTTCACCTTACACCAGTCAGAATGGCTAAGGTCAAAAACTCAGGAGACAGCAGGTGTTGGCGAGGATGTGGAGAAAGAGGAACACTCCTCCACTGCTGGTGGGGCTGTGAGATGGTACAACCACTGTGGAAATCAGTCTGGAGGTTCCTCAGAAAACTGGACATGAGACTTCCAGAGGAACCTGCTATACCTCTCCTGGGCATATACCCAAAGGATTTCCTGGCATGCAATAAAGACACATGCTCCATTATGCTCATAGCAGCCTTATTTATAATAGCCAGAAGCTGGAAAGAACCCAGATGCCCCTCAAAGGAGGAATGGATACAGAAAATGTGGTATATTTACACAATGGAATACTACTCAACAATTAGAAACAATGAATTCACAAAATTTTTAGGCAAATTGTTTGATCTGGAAAATATCATCCTAAGTGAGGTAACCCAATCACAAAAGAATACACATGGAATGCAATCTCTGATAAGTGGATATTAATTAGCCCAGAAGCCCTGAATACCCAAGGCACAAATTGCATAACAAATGACTCCCATGTAGAAGTATGGAGAGGGTCCTGATCCTGAAAAGGATTGATCTAGTATGGGAAAGGAATATAAGGACAGAGAAAAAGGAGGGAGGCGATTGGAGAAGGGATGGAGAGAAGAAGTTTATGGGACATAAGGGGAGGGGGAATCTGGGAAAGGGGAAATCATTTGGAATGTAAACAAAGAATATAGAAAATAAAAATATTAAAAAACTGCTGTATACCCATGTATAAACTAAAAATGAATGTTCAATGGTTTTAAGAGATTATTAATTTTTAATTTTCCCTCATAACAATATTCTACTTTGATAGCTTAAGTGCAATATATAATATACATTGAATCAAATACCTGTAGTTTTATATTAGAATCTATAATCTATAAGAAATTAGTACAAATTATGGATTTAGATAATGCAAAATTATAGTTCTAGAGATAACAAATATGAAAGAAGTTTTACTAGGATAAAATCATCTTGCTTCTGTGATTGTATTTCTTCTAGAAATTTAATTCATTTTATTTTCTTACCAGTTTCAGGGATACTATATTTATTGGATTGCACTCCTATTTATGCTTCTTTTTTTTTTTTTAGTTCCATAAATGTATCCTTGTCTCCTTGTCTCTTTACTAACTTGTTCATTCATCATTAGTAATGTTAGTAATTATAATGGGTTTTTAAAATCCTGAATAATGTTCCTAGTCAAGATATATATCTTATTCATTTGTACAAATTCTTTATCTTACATAGGTAAACATATCCACCTTTTCTAGGTATTCTCAGGACAACAGTATTTGGGTTTTGAAAAAAATATTTTCCACTGACAAAATTTTTAGTGATTTAATATATAAATATACCATACTTGATTGCTCAGGTGAAAAATCCAGGGACATCCTCAGCTCCAGTTGTTGGTAAACCTTTATAAAAACAAAGTTGTACATCTGTTATACGTGTGCAGGGGAGGGGTGTAGGTCCTGCCCATGATTGCTCTTTGGTTGGTGATTCAGTCTCTGAGAGTTCCCCCAGGTTCCAGGTTATTTAACACTGTTGGTCTTCCTGTCGAGTCCCTGTCCTCTTCAATTCTCTCAACCATTCCCCCAACTCATCCACAGGACTCCCCAAGATCCATCTAATACTTGGCTCTGGGTATCTGCATGTGTTTCCATTTGTTGTTGGGTAGAGCCTCTCAGAAGACAGTTATGCTTGGTTCCTGTTTCCAAACATAACATACCATTATCAGAGTTTGGTTCTCACTCATGAGATGGGTTTGATCCAGTCATTGTTTGGCCACTCGCTTTGTCTCTGTTCTTTCTATCTTTGTCCCTGTACATCTTCTTGACAGGACACATTTTGGGTCCAAGGTTTTGGGGGTAGATTACTGTTCTTATTCCTCCACTGAAAATACTGCCAGGCTACGTAAAATGGCCACTTTAGAATCTGTATTCCTTCTGTCAGGAGTCTATGCTTGAGTAGCCTCATAGATGACCTGTGGCCAACCACTATCACAGGTCCTTTTGTATGTCACAGAGATGTATCACCTGCCACTGCTGACCTATTTCTGTTCTCTCTCCAGTGTTCTTGCTACACCTGATGACCCTGTTCTGCTATCTACCACATTCCATAATCCATCCAGTTCCCTCTCTCTGTCCACTGAAGTACAAATTTCTGGTTTCTTTAACAACTCGGTGTGTCATGTGATGTTTCTCTGTAAGCTGTTTTTCTGAGAGAGCATATGATATTTTACTGAAAACAGACACTTGGGCGGGTATCTGATGTTTAAAAAGAATATAAATGGAACTGGCAAACAGTAAGAGGGCACATTTGCATTCCTATAACATACAATCTTTCTCATGTCTTCACTGGCCTTTACTGCATAGAGAAAAACAGGCCAAAAAAACTAGTTTGGTATTCCAATGATTTGTACTGTTTCTGTTGACTCATGTAGATTTGGTGGAACATTGCTGTTTCAGGATCCATATTCTGGAAGGAAAGTTGAAGCTTTTAAAAACCCTAAATAATGTAGGTTTTGAAAAGAATCTAAGCCTATAACTGGTACCCAATGTTCCCCACGCACAATAGGTAACACTGTTTCTAATGTAGTGAAGGAATCACCAGGTTTGATGGCTTGGCAATGTTGTTTAAGGACGCCGGCAAAATAACTTCTACTGCTGGTGGGGAGTTTACTGCCTTGTACCCTGAGATGGTCTTCTGGTTTTGCTTTATAGTATTCATGAATACTACTTAATGAACGATTGGGGGGGGAGCTAAAAACTGAGAAGTTTCAATTAATTCCATGTGTATATATGTGGGTTTTCTGTTATTTTTGTTGCTATTGAAGACCATTCTTACCCCATAGTGATTTGATAGGAGGCATGGGATTAGTTCACTCTTCTTATATCTGTTGAGGTCTGTTTTGTGACCAATTATATGGTCAATTTTGGAGAAGGTACCATGAGGTGCTGAGAAAAAGGTATATTCTTTTGATTTAGTATAAAATGTTCTATAGGTGACTGTTAAATACATTTGGTCCAAAATTTCTGTTAGTTTTACTATGTCTCAATGTAGTTTGGGCTTCTCTGATCTATCTGTTAATGAGAGTGGGGTGTTGAGGTCACCAACAATTATTGTGTGAGGTGCAAGGTGTACATTGTGCTTTAGTAGAGAGTCTTTTATGAATGTGAGTGTCATTGTATTTGGAGCATATATGTTCAGAATTGAGTGTTCTTCTTAGTAAATTTTTCCTTTGATGAATGTGAAGTGTCCTACCTTATCTTTTTTGTTGACTTTTGTTGAAAGTCAGTTTTATCTGATATTAGAATGGCTATTCCAGCTCATTTCCTGGAACCATTTGCTGGAAAATTGGTTTCCAGTCTTTTACTCTGAAGTAGTGTTTTTCTTTAGCATTGAGTTGTGTTTCCTGTATGCAGCAAAATGCTGGTTCCTGTTTACAAATTCTGTCTGTTTGTCTATGTCTCTCTATTGGGGAATTGAGTTCATTGATGTTAAGAGATATTATATAATCTACACATCAAGTGAGATACAAGAAGAAAGGAAGAGTGGCCCCTTGTTCTGGAAAGACTCAGTGAAGCAGTATTCGGCAAAACCAGAACGGGGAAGTGGGAAGGGGTGGGTGGGAGGACAGGGGGAGAGAAGGGGGCTTACGGGACTTTCGGGGAGTGGTGGGCTAGAAAAGGGGAAATCATTTGAAATGTAAATAAAAATATATCGAATAAAAAAAAAGAAATAGTGATTTTTGCCTCCTGTTATTTTTTATGTTATATTTATGTATGGTGGTTATCTTCTTTTGAG
Source organism: Apodemus sylvaticus (assembly GCF_947179515.1). Classification (NCBI taxonomy): domain Eukaryota; kingdom Metazoa; phylum Chordata; class Mammalia; order Rodentia; family Muridae; genus Apodemus; species Apodemus sylvaticus. The sequence continues at coordinate 79,770,617 of NC_067495.1, read as the reverse complement.
TTTGTTGAGAGATTACTATCTTGCTTTTACTACAGTGTAGTTGCTGTCTTTATATTGCCATTTTCCATCTGTTATCCTTTGCAGAGCTGGATTTGGGGAAACATATTATGTAAATTTACTTTTATCATGGAATATCTTGGTTTCTCCTTCTATGGTTGTTTAGAGTTTTGCCTGGTTTAGTAGCCTGGGCTGGCATTTGTGTTCTCTTAGGGTCTGTATGATATCTGTCCAGGATCTTCTTGCTTTCAAGGTCTCTGGTGAGAAGACTCATGTAATTGTGATAGGTTTTCCTTTATATGTCTTTTGGCCTTTTTCCCTTATCACATTTAATAGTCTTTTTTTTGTTTGTTTGTTTGTTTAATACATTTTGTGTTTTGATTATTATGTGAAGGGAAGAATTCCTGTTCTGGTTCAGTCTGTTTGGAGTTCTGTAGGCTTCTTGCATGTTTATGGGTATATCTATCTTTGGGTTAGGGAAGTTTTCTTCTATAATTTTGTTAAAGTTATTTACTGGCCCTTTAAGTAGTAAATCTTTGCTCTCTTCTATACTTATAATCCTTAGGTTTGGTCTTCTTATTGTATCCTGGATTTCCTGGATGTTTTGTGTTACATGCTTTTTGCATTTTGCATTTTCTTTGACTGTTGAGTCAATGCTTTCTTTTTTCAGTGGAACTTCAGCACCTCAAATTCTTTCTTCTATCTTTTGTATTCTGTTGTTGATGTTTGCATCTATCTTTCTTTGTGATTTCTTTGCTGTTTCTACTTCAGTGTGTAGATCCTGGATGGTTTTGTTCACTTCCTTGACTTGGTTGTTTGTGTTTTCCTGTAATTCTTTAAGGGATTTTTGTGTTTCCTCTTTAAGGATTTCTATTTGTTAACACATATTCTCCTGTGTTGCTTTAAGCGATTTTTGTGTTTCCTTTTTAAGGGTTTCTACCTGTTGACTCATGCTCTCCTGTATTTCTTTAAGAGAGTTATTTATGTCCTTCTTGAAATCCTCTATCAGCATCATGAGATGTGATTTTAAATCTAGATCTTGCTTTTTTGGTGTCTTAGAATATCCAGGACTTGCTGTTGTGGGAGAGCTTGATTCAGATGACACCATGTTGCCTTGCTTTCTGTTGGTAATGTTCTTGCATTTGCCTTTAGCCATCTGGTTGTCTCTGGTGTTAGTGTTTCTGTCTCTTATGATGGCTTGTCTGTCATGCAAACTTCTCTATCTGTTTTCCTGGGAGAACCATTCTTTCTGTGTACACAGGTATATAGATATTCATGTGAGACCCACACTCTTGTGGTTATTTTGGGGTATGTAGCTCTGTGGCTCTGATCAGTTCTGGGTGTTGGCATAAATCAGAATGCGAATGCTCCTGTCCCAGGCTGATCTTAGGTTCTTTTGTCATTAGGGTTTCAGGCTGCTTCCTCTGAGCTGCATGAGTGGTTCCACCTGTGCTGACTGTCTTCTCTGCACTCCTGAGTGGCCACCTACCTCCTTGAGCCACTTGGATATGGCATGCTGTGGCAGAGGATGGTCCCATTCTGGAGACAGAAACCAGAGTGCTTCTGCCAGAGGTGTAGAGTAATGATCCTCTGAGCTGTGGGGGTGGTTCTATTTGTGCTATCAGGCCTCTCTCCACTCTTGGGTGGTTAGCTACCTCCCTGTGCCACTTGGGTATGATGTGCTGTGGCAGAGGATGGTCCCAATCCAGAGACAGAAACTGAGTGCTTCTGCCAGAGGTTTCTGGATGTAATCCTCTGAGCAGCAGGGCAGGTCTCACCTGTGCTGACTGTCCTCTCTGTGCTGCTGGATCATTAGTTACCTTCCTGCTGCCCTTGGATATGGTGTGCTGTTGCAGAGGATGGTCCCAAGCAGGAGACAGAAACCAAAGGGCTTCTACCAGAATTTTCTGGACATAACCCTCTGATCTCTACTGACTGTCTTCTCTGTGCTACTCGGTGGTTAGCTACCTTCCTGCACCACTTGGATATGGCATGCTTCATTAAAGAAATGTTAAGTAACTGGGCTAGGCAGCTTTGAATTATTCCCCAAGATTGGAAGAAAATAGTATCCACTGTCCAAGAAGTTGGTGAACATATTGCAGTAGAGGCATAAAACAAGGAAAATAGAAACACATAATATAACAAGGGGGATAAATGTTACTAAAGACCAACTGCTTGGTAAAGAGCATTATGATTAACTACAAGAAAACATCCAATCTGATGATATCATAATTGAACAATGTCATGTTGGAGGTTTAAGAACTTGGAATATGGTTGAGTAGGTAGGAAAAAACATGCTTCATTTACCAAGGTAATATCAGGTCTGGCTGAAATCTTTACTGACTTCTTATATATTGAGTTTAGCTTTAAATAGAGCCATTTCACACCCTGAAGCCAAGCAGTTATTGATAGAGATCTTAGCATTTGAATAAGCAAATCATGAATGTAAGAGAGCAATCAGACCATTAATGCACAAAGAGTCATGATTGATGAAAGAATATGAGAGACAAAAGTTATTGGCTTTCAGGAGCATCATGCCAGCATCATAGGGCAACACATTGCTATAATTCTCAGGAATTAAATTCCTGATGTTTTACTTTGGTGAATTTGGCCCTTTCCAAAGAAAATGTAGGCCTAAAAGTTTCAGAACTCGAAAGAGGAGATGCACAGATTTTGGAGAATATGGTGTTCATGGAAGAGTGCTTCCAGGTTCTGGCTGCAATTAAACACAAATGCTTTCAGGATATTGTGGCCACTGTGTAAAGGAAAAACACTGGTCTGTGGATTATAGATCTAAAAGGGCCATATGAGGTAACCTCTTGCCATTGGGAAAGAATTGCATAGCCTGTCAGCTCAAGACCCTGCAGCAAACAACATGAGCTGTGTTCCTTTGAACAGTCAGGGGGTACCAAGCAGGGATGAAAACTTAATTATTTCTGATCTTATACATGCTACAGAAGGGAGTGCAGCTATGGATCTCGCCACAGATATGCCTCTTACACTATCCCCAAAACTTGAATGTTATATGTTAACCACTGGTGTTTATAGTTCTTTACCTTCAAGAATAGTAGGAATAATCTTGGAAGAAGTGGATTAACTTCTCAAGAGTTATTGTGCATATAGGTATAATATATGAGGATAGCAAGGAGAAATTAAAAGTATAACATATTTGATAAAGGAGATGCAAGTTAGTGTCAGGGATAGAATTGCTCAGTTGTTGTTTCCTTACATCACATGCAAAGCCACTGTAAAATGGGAAGTACTGGAAAACATATTCTGACTAAATGGGGTTAATGAGCAGAGACCCAAATTATTGTTACAAATGAATGGTGTTGAAATAGAAGTTTTGTTGGATACAGGAACTGATGCTAGTGTACTTTCACAAAAGTCTTAGAAACCAGTTTGGCCACTTAAGAAGGCGTACAACAAATTATAGGAATTGGTAAGTTATCATAAATAAGACAAAGTGTCCAAAGTATTTACTGTGTAGGACCAGAAGGGTAAACACTAAAATTGAGACCGTATGTGTCTGACCTACCCATAAATTTATGGGTAAGTAATATTTTAAAAGAATCTGGCACTCAAATAAATATTCATGTAGGTCCTGGGAAAACAAATAAGGAAATTAGAGGTGATATGGTTTATGCTCCTGGGAAAGGGATCACTATTGATGAGCATTTACCCATTGTCCAAACACAGGACTTCACAGAGATTCATTTCCAAATTTATAAAAGGGGCTTCTGGTGACATACCAACAGCTTTCCCCTAAAATAATTATCAAATAGACTTCTGACAGAAAAGAAGTGGCCCATAGCAAAAGAATAAACTTCAGGCACTTGAACAACTGGTACAAAAGCAGTTAGAGGCTCAACGTATAGGAAAGTCTATCAGCCCATAGAATTATTCCCCTGTGTTTGTTATTTTCAAAAGTCGGGAAAATACTAGATGATAATGGATTTAAGAGCAGTTAATAAAGTAATTCACCCAGTGGGTCATTTACAGCTTGCACTTCCTTTACCTTCTTTGTTACCTACCTAGATCATGGACTATAATAATTGTCTTGAATGATTGCTTTTTCACAATACCATCACATGAGCAAGATATGAAAAGGTTTGCTTTCTCAGTACCTACTCTGAACAACAGTGGTCCAATAAAAAAATACCAGTGAAAGGCACTTCCACTGGGAATGTTACATAGTACAACTTCCTGTCCGTATTTTGTGTGAAAACAATCAGAAATAATTCATAGTCCATTTCCTCAATCTATCATTTATTATTACATGGATATCATTGTATTGAAGATGCTTATACTGATGAAGATGCTTTAGAGGAAAACACAAATAATTCTGCCATACTACTGGTTACAGCTTGTTCTAGAAAAAAAAACACAAATAGGAGAATCACTTTGTTATTGTGTTATCAAATCAGTCATCAAAAATTCAAATACTAAAGATACAGATCCATAGGAATCAATTGCAAACTCTTAAAATTAAAGGGAGATATTAACTCTCTGAGGACTACAATTGAATTGAGTACTTATGAGTTACATAATTTGTTTCAAACATTACAAGGATATTCAACTTGAAACAATGCAATATGTGTAATCACTGAAGGAGAAAAAGAGTTTACCCTTGTAGAAAAATTATTTCAAGATGCATATATGGATTGAATTTATGTTAAACTTGTTGAAGTCTTATCATTTTGCATTCAACTCTTTCTCCTACTGATCTCATTAAGCAAAAGTTACATAGTACTATGAAATGGGTATCCTAATTCATAAACAAAGTAGAAAATTAAAGCTATATGACCAGGAGCTGGTTCTTTGAAAAAAATCAACAAGATAGATAAACCCTTAGTTAGATTAACTAAAGGGAACTGAGACAGTATCTAAATTAACAATATTAGAAATGAAAAGGGAGATATAACAACAGAAACTGAGGAAATTCAAAAAATTATCAAATCATACTAAAAAAGCCTGTATTCAACACACTGGAGAATCTGGAGGAAATGGATAGTTTCTTAGAAAGATACCAAATACCAAAATTAAATCAGGATCAAATAGATCATCTAAACAGTCCCATAACCCCTAAAGAAATAGAAGTGGTCATAGAAAGACTTCCAACCAAAAAAAAAGCACAGGACCAGATGATTTTAGTGCAGAATTTTATCAGAGCTTCAAAGAAGACTTAACACCAATACTCTTCAAACTATTCCACAAAATAGAAACAGAAGGAACACAGAGATTGGACAACTGAGAGCATCCCAGAAAACACAGAGACTAAACAACAAAGAAACTGGATGGAAAAAGATACAGCTAGTTTTCCCATGATTAGTGCAATAAGAACATGACTCACCTATTCTCCGAAAGGTGGGATGGCTGTTGTTTGTTTGATGTGATTTAGCTGTTATCTTCTAGAGTCACTAGTTATGGTTATAGTCAGAGAGGAAACAAAATAAAATTTAAACCAGGGATTTCACTCTGCTATCTAATAATGAGTAAAAAGATGGAAAAATAGAAACATAATAGCAAATGAATAAATAAAGATAAATACTAGACTTAAATATTTTACTTTGGCATAAATTAATACATCTTCCAAGAATTTAAGGATATTTTTTGATTATTCTTTAATGATAGAAATTTAACATTGCATGTGATTATTTTATCTTGGTAGAAATTTAAATTAGTTTCATTATTATTTGAAAATTTGTACATAAGCAGCTCATTTAAAATGTGATATAAAGTTTTATGATTCTTATGATCATTACTATTGTGTATGTCACTATTGTGTATATTGTTAATGTCAGAGAAAAGACAATTTTTTAAATTTATTTATTTATTTATGTATTTATTTATTTAATTTACATGCCGTATTTTACTCCCCCATCCACCCTCTGACTATTCTACATCCCATACCTACTCCCTAAACCCCTGTCCCCAAGTCGATGTCCCCACCCATCACCCTACCTGACCTCTAAACTCCCTGGGGCCTCCAGTCTCTTGAGTGTTAGGTGCATCATCTCTTAATGAGCAGAGTATTCTAATGTGTGTGTGTGTTGGGTGCCTCATATCAGCTGGGATATGTGGTCCAGTGTTTGAGAGATCCCTAGGGTCCAGATTAATTCAGACTGCTGATCCTCCTACAGTATTGCCCTTCTCCTCAGCTTCTTTCAGCCTTTCCTAGGTCAACAACAGGGATCAGCAGCTTGGGTCACCCAACATTGGTTGGGTGCAAATATCTGCATCTGACTTTTTTAGCTGCTTGTTGGGTCTTCTGGAGTGCAGTTATTCTAGGTCCCTTTTGTGTGTGCTCAATAGCCTGAGTAATAGTGTCAGACCTTGGGGGCCCCCCTTTGAGCTGGATCCCACTTTGAGCATGCCGCTGGACCTTCTTTTCCTCAGGCTCCTCTCCATCTAAGGGGGAAATGAAGTGGGCATTTCTGGTTCCTTTTTTTAAAAAAAATAATCATTTTATTCATTTATATTTCAAATGATATACCCCTGCCCAGTTACCCCCTCCACAACACCCCCATCCCATTCCCTCTTTTTCCCCTTCTGCTTTCCTTTATGAGTGTGCTCCTCTACCCATTCACCCACTCTTGCCTCATCCCACTTGCAACCACCGAAGCTGGGGCATCAAACTTCCACAGGAACAAGGACCTCCCTTCCATTTGATGTCAGATAAGGCCATCCTCTGCTACATATGTATCTGGAGACATTGATCCTCCTTGTATACTCCTTTGTTGAGGGTTTAGGCACTGGGAACTCTGGGTAGTCCAGTTAGTTGATATTGTTCTGTCTATGGGATTGCAATCCCCTTCAGTCCTTCCCCTAGCTCTTCCATTTGGGTTCCTGGGCTCAGTCTGATGGCTGGTTGTATCTGCATCTGTATTGGTCTGGTGCTGGTAGAAGCTCTCAGGGAACTTCCATAACAGGCTCCTGTCATCAAGCACTTCTTGACATCAGTAATAGTGTTGGGGATTGGTATCTAAAAATGCAACGGATCCCTAGGTGGAGCAGTCTAAGCCTTTCCTTTAGTCTCTGTTCCATTTTTTTGTCTGTGTCTTTCCTGGGTTAAAGTCTTTGAGCTGAGTGGGTGGCCTCATTCAACTGGTAACCATGCCTATCACTAGAGGTGGTCTCTAAAGGATCTATCTCTCCTTTGTTGGGTATTTCTGCTTTTTCAGATATATTTCAATTTTGATCCAGTCTCAGTACAATTAGTGCTATTTCAAATTTGCCTGGGTTTATGTTCACATTGTATTTTTCAATCACAATCTCTAAGTTTGCAAACATCTGCCTCTGTATTTGTAAGGCTCTGACCAAGCCAATCAGGAGACAGACATATCAGGCTCCCTTTAGAATAATTCCCAACATCCAGAATAGTGTCCTGGTTTAGTGACTGTATATGGGATGATTTAGGTGTAATTTCAGGGTAATTTTGAGTTGCATTTACCACTTCTAGGTGAGTTCATATAATGTAAGAACTTTTGTGTCTGATTTGCCTCACTCAGGATATTTTCAAGTTCCATCCATGTGCCTACAAATTTTATGAAGTCATTGTTTTTAATATCTGAATAGGATTACACTGGGTAAATGTAACACATTTTCTGTGTCCATTCCTCTGTTGAGGGACATTTGTGTTATTTCCAGCTTCTGGCTGCTGTGAACCTATTAGAGCTTGTGTCATTATTACATGTTGAAGCATCATCTGGGTATATGCCTAGGAGTGGTATAGCTGGGTCCTCAGGTAGTACTATGTCCAATTTTGTGAGAAACTGCCAGACAGATTTCCAGAGTGGTTGTATCAGCTTGCAATCCCACCAACAATGGAAGAATGTTACTCTTTCTCCACATCTTCTCCAGCATCAGCTGTCACCTGAAGTTTTGATCTTATCCATTCTTACTGGTATAAGGTGCAATTTCAGGGTAATTTTTATTTGCATTTACCTGATGATTAAGGGTGTTGAACATCTCTTTAGGTGCTTCTTGGACATTTGAGTTTCGTCAGTTAAGAATTCTATGTTTAGCTCTCTTCCGCATTTTTAATAAGATTATTTGGTTCTCTGGAATCCAACTTCTTAGGTTCTTTGTATATATTGGATATTAGCCTTCTATCAGATATGGGATTGATAAAGATCTTTTCCCAATCTCTTGGTTGCCATTTTATCCTATTGACAGTGTCCTTTGCCTTCTAGAAGCTTTGAAATTTATGAGGTCCCATTTGTATATTCTTGATCTTAGAGCATAAGTCATTGGTGTTCCATTCAGGAAAATTTCCTCTGTACCCATGTGTTTGAGGATTTCCCCCACTTTGTCTTCTTTTTAAATTCAGTGTATCTAGTTTTATGTGGAGGTTCTCGATCCACTTGGAGTTGAGCTTTATACAGGAAGATAAGAATGGATCAATTTGTATTCTTTCATATGTTGACCACCAGTTGAACCTTCACCATTTGTTGAAAATGCTGTCTTTGTTCCACTAGATGGTTTTAACCCCTTTGTCAAAGATCAAGTGACTATAGGTTTGTGGGTTCATTTCTGCATCATTCATTCTATTCTATTTATCTACCTGTTGGTCACTGTACCAATACCACGTGGCTTTAATCACTATTATGCTGTAGTACAGCTTGAGGTCAGGGTTGGTGATTCCCTCAGAATTTCTTCCACCTCCTCCTCCTCCTCCTCCTTGTCCTCCTCATCCTCATCCTCCTCCTCGTCCTCCTCCTGGTCCTCCTCCTTCTCCTCCCCCTGTTCCTTCTCCTCCTTCTCCTCCTCCTCCTTCTTCTTTGTGTTTTTTTTTTTTTTTTAAATATTTTTGACTATCCTGGATTTTTTTTTTTTTGCTTTTCTAAATAAATTTGAGAATTGCTCTTTCTAACTTTATGAAGAATTCAATTGGAATTTTAATGGGTATTGCAATGAATCTGTAGATTTCTTTTGGCAAGATGTCCAGTTTTAAATTATTAATCCTGGCAACCTACAAGCATGGGAGATCTTTCCATCTTCTGAGGTCCTCTTTGATGTCTTTCTTTAATCTTGACGTTATTGCACAGATCTTTTACTTCTTTGGTTAGAGTCACACCAAGATATTTGATATATTTTGTGAATATTGTGAAGTGTGTTGTTTACCTAATTTCTTTCTCAGATCATTTATTCTTTGAGTATAGGAAGACTGAGTTTAAGTTTATATCATATTTTTCCATCAAAATCTCCTAGCCTCTTTTCTATTCTACACTTCTTCATAGAAAATTTATTTTAAAATGAAAGCTTCCATCTTATAAATCAATTACAGTTTATTTTTTCTTGATATGTATCTTAAGATGAATAAGTAGTTAATATATGGAAACATTATTTGTATTTGTCATATACTTTTACAGTATGAAATTTATTTTTTTAATTTATTAAATTTTTATGAAATATTTCCAATAGTTAGCAAATTTTAAAGACATATAATGAAATTTGCAAATTATGTATTATTCAATTTACTATGATTTTTTTGTTTTGTTTTTGTTTTTGGTTTTTTTGAGACAGGGTTTCTCTGTATAGACCTGGCTGTCATGGAACTCACTCTGTAGATCAGGCTGGCCTTGAACTCAGAAATTTGCCTGTCTCTGCCTCCCAAGTGCTGGGATTATAGGCGTGCACCACCACTGCCCAGCTACTATGATTTTTATGTTTTAATTTTTTGTGAATTAAGATCTATTGCATGGTTAGTGCTCTACTTAATATTTATAAAAACTATTACTACTACTTTTGCCACTACTACTATTTTATGTAGTTTAGACTTTAGGTCGTTTCAAGGAAGGTTTAACTGACCTATCATAAAGTTTAAATGTTAAAACTATAAAAATCTGAACAGAATGATAAGAATAAGGAAATATAAGAAGTAAAAATAAACAAAAAATACATGTTCTGAAGATCTGTATACTCACCATAATTTTGCCAATTTGAATTAGTATTTTAATAAGCAAAGTGGAGAATGGAGCATAGCTAATTACAATGCATACATATTCATTTATTTAAGAAATATTTACTTAGCTCTATTAATTATTTCACTAAAATATTTAATAGACTTAAAGATTCAAACTAAACTAGGTTCTCTGGCAAGGCATGTTTTTCTGGAACTGAGGTCAGAGTGAAATATCTTTTGTTGAACACCAGGAACATAATACTATATAATATAATCAATAGCAATTGTACAGTATATAAAATAATTTCAGAGGAAAATTCATATCATGTCTTTTACTGTATGTTTAGTAGCTGATAAAAATAAATACGTGTAAAGCTATTATCTGAGAAATCAAATGTTGTGGCTTCCTAGCACATCTCACTAATTGTCAATCTTCTTCTAGAGAGACATTTTAAAATAGATTTAATTTAGCTCTAATACCAACAGTGCTGCCTAAAATGCTGCATATTTGATGTTAAACAAAAGACAGAATTCCTGAACACTCCCCTATAGCTGAGTAAATCATTGTATTTTAGTAATATATAACTGAATAACTCATAGCCCTGAAATTAATTTGAATTATATGTACATAAAGAATAAATATAATCAGAACTCATGAGAAAACCAAAATTTACAGAGTGGACTATCGCCCAAATACATTTGTAAAAATCTGCCTATTCCACAACATCCTGTTTTCTTCAGGAAATTCTTAATATATATTTTAGAAAAAATATTTTCGACTTCCATGGGTTGTGGCAGCAGCAGCTTGTCCAGCGGAAGGGCCATCAGCAGTGGAACCAAGGCAACAGGGTCCTGGCAGGCCCTGCGCCTGCTACCAATGACTATCACTGGCCAGCCGGGCTGCAAGCAGCTGCAGATTTACAGCACCTTTCACAGGCACTGAAGCTACATCAGAGCTCTGCCTCCCGCTAGTCAGTAACCAGAGACTCTCCACCATCTTGGCTTTCTGAAGCCTGAGAGAATAGAGAGCCCGAGGGATGGAGACTTAGCCCGAGGCCAACATCGCGGGGGTCTAAGCCCGACAGGCATTGGCCTGCACCCAGGCCCTGGGCTGTTCAGGGGGCCATCTGTGTGCCAACTCAGCCAGGAGGTTATTTGCCTGGCAGTCTGTCCTGGAGTATGCACCACCATTTTGGCTACTGGATGCCAGAGAGTTCTAGCAGGCAAAGCTGGCTAACAGTCATAGCCTGAGGCTAACATGGGGGGGGGGTCTAAGCCCCACAGGCATTGGACTGCAGCCAGGCCCTGGGCTGTCCAGTGGGCCATCGGTGTGCCAACACAGTACTTTCAGGGAGTGCAGGCACGCCACCATCTTGGCTACCTGACAGAACCAGTTAGCAGTCATAGCCCAAGGCAAACATTGCTCAGGCCTAAGCCTGCCAGGCTTTTGCCTAGACTCAGAGCCTGAGCAGCTAGGCTAGCCTTGTGTGCTCCAACCCGGTTAGGGGAGTGGCTGCCCAACAGCATAGACCATCAGCACTCCCTGAAGGAGCAAACGGGCACCACCTGGTTCACAGACACAATCTGGGGCAAGGCACACTAAGTCTCCAAGGGCACCCAAGAGGAGGGCAGCACATCAGCAATCTGTGACAGGGGAAACCCAGCCATCCAGTGTTGCAGAAATAGCCCTACAGCCTCACAGGAGGCTCAACCATCAGCCAGAGACAAGACCAACTAACTTCAGAGATAACAAGATGGAAAAGGGCAAACATAGGAATGCTACTAAGAGAAATCTAGGCAATATGGCAGCATCTGAACCAAACTCTCCAACATCAGCAAGTCCTGGACACACCAACACTCCAGAAAAACAAGATTTGGATTTCAAATCACTGGTCATGATGCTGCTAGAAGAACACAAAAAGGACATAAATGAATCTCTTAAAGAAATACAGGGGAACATGAATAAGCTAGAAGCATGTATAATGGAAACACAAAAATCACTTAAAGAAATTGAAGAGAATACGGCTCAAGAGATAGAAGCCAATAAAGAAGAAATGGAAAAAAAAACCGTAAAAAATGCAGGAGAAACTGAGTCAAAAGGCAGAAGTCATGAAAGAGGAAACACAAAAATCTGTTAAAAAATTAAACAAAATACAAACAAACAAATGAAGGAACTAAGCACTGAGGAAGGAACTATGAATCATCACTATGGAATAAGAGTGGTCTTCAATAGCAACAAAAACAACAGAAAGCCCACATACACATGGAGGCTGAACAATACTCTACTCAATGACATTTGGCCAAAGAAAAAATAAAGAAAGAAATCAGAGACTTTTTAGAATTTAATGAAAATGAAGGCACAACATACCCAAATATTTGGGACACAATGAAAGCAGTGCTAAGAGGAAAACTAATAGCCCTGAATGCCTCCAAAAAGAAATGGGAGAGAGCATATACCAGCAGCTTAGGGCACACGTGAAAGCCCTAGAACAAAAAGAAGCTACTTCACCCAGGAGGAGAAGAAGACTGGAAATCATCAAACTCAGGGATGAAATCAATCAAGTGGAAAAAAAGAGAACCAGACAAAGAATCAACGACTCCAGGAGCTAGTTTTTGAGAAAATCAACAAGATAGATAAATCCTTAGCCAGACTGACCAAAGGGCACAGAGAAAGTATCCAAATTAACAAAATTAGAAATGAAAAGGGGGATATAACAACAGAAACTGAGGAAATTCAAAAAATCATTAGATCCTACTACAAAAGCCTATACTCAACACAACTGGAGAATCTGGAGGAAATGGACAATTTCCTTGACAAATACCAAATACCAAAATTAAATCAGGACCAAATAGATCATCTAAACAGTCTCATAACCCCTAAAGAAATAGAAGGGGTCATAGAAAATCTTCCAACCAAAAAAAAGCACAGGACCAGATGGTTTCAGTGAAGAATTCTATCAGACCTTCAAAGAAGACCTAACACCAATACTCTTCAAACTATTCCACAAAATAGAAACAGAAGGAACACTACCCAACTCCTTCTGCGAAGCCCCAATTACGCTGATACCAAAACCACACAATGATCCAACAAAGAAAAAGAACTTCAGACCAATTTCCCTTATGAATATCGATGCAAAAATACTCAATATAATTCTTGCGAAACGAATCCAAGAACACATAAAAATGATCATCCACCATGATCAAGTAGGCTTTATCCCAGGGATGCAGGGTTGGTTCAATATATGGAAATCCATCAATGCAATCCACTACATAAACAAACTCAAAGAAAAAAAACCACATGGTCATTTCATTGGATGCTGAAAAAGCATTTGACAAAATTCAGCATCCTTTCATGCTTAAAGTCTTGGAAAGGACAGGAATTCAAGGCCCATACCTAAACATAGTAAAAGCAATATACAGCAAACCAGTAGCCAGCATCAAACTAAATGAAGAGAAACTTGAAGCAATCACACTAAAATCAGGGACTAGACAGGGCTGCCCACTTTGTCCTTATCTTTTCAATATTGTACTTCATGTACTACCTCGGGCAATTAGACAACATAAAAAGGTCGAAGGGATACAAATTGGAAAGGAAGAAGTTGAACTATCACTATTTGCAGATGATATGATAGTCTACCTACGTGACCCAAAAAACTGCACTAGACAACTCCTACAGATGATAAACTGCTTCAGCAAAGTGGCAGGTTATAAAATCAACTCAAGCAAATCAGGAGCCTTCCTATACTCAAAGGATAAGCAGGCTGGGAAAGAAATTAGGGAAATGACACCCTTCACAATAGCCACAAACAGTAAAACGTACCTTGGGGTGATTCTTACCAAACATGTGAAAGATCTGTATGACAAGAACTTCAAGACTCTGAAGAAGGAAATGGAAGAAAACCTCAAAAAATGGAAAAATCTCACATGCTCATGGATCAGCAGGATTAATATAGTTAAAATGGCCATTTTGCCAAAAGCAATATACAGATTCAATGCAATACCCATCAAAATCCCAACTCAGTTCTTCCTAGAGTTAGAAAGAGCAATTCTCAAATTCATCTGGAATAACAAAAAACCCAGGATAGCTAAAACTATTCACAACAATAAAAGACATTCTGGGGGAATCAGTATCCCTGACCTCAAGCAATACTACAGAGCAATAGTGTTAAAAACTGCATGGTATTGGTACAGTGACAGGCAGGCAGATCAATGGAACAGGATCCAGAAATCAACCCCCACACCTATGGCCACTTGATCCTTGACAAAGGAGCTGAAAACATCCAATGGAAAAAAGATAGCCTTTTCAACAAATGGTGCTGGTTCAATTGGAGGTCAGCATTCGAAGAATTTGAATTGATCCTTCCTTATTTGCTTGTACTAAGCTCAAATCCAAATGGATCAAGGACCTCCACATAAAGCCAGACACTCTGAAGCTAATAGAAAAGAAACTGGGGAAGACCCTTGAGGACATCGGTACAGTGGGAAAAATTCCTGAACAGATCACCAATAGCTTATGCTCTAAGATCAAGAATTGACAAATGGGACCTCATAAAATTACAAAGTTTCTGTAAGGCAAAGGACACCATCAAAAGGACAAATCAGCAACCAACAAATTACCAAAAGATCTTCATCAACTCTACATCAGATAGAGGGCTAATATCCAATATATACACAGAACTCAAGAAGTCAGACCCCAGAAAACCAAATAACCCTATTAAAAAAAATGGGGTACAGAGCTAAACAAAGAATTTTCACCTGAAGAACTTCAGATGGCTGCCAAGCATCTTCAAAAATGTTCAACTTCATTAGTCATTAGGGAAATGCAAATTAAAACAACCCTGAGATTTCACCTTACACCAGTCAGAATGGTGAAGATTAAAAATTCAGGAGACAGCAGGTGTTGGTGAGGATGTGGAGAAAGAGGAACATTCCTCTACTGCTGGTGGGGTTGCACACTGGTACAACCACTTTGGAAATCATTCTGGTGGTTCTTCAGAAAACTAGGCACCTCACTTCCATAAGATCCTGCTATACCACTCCTGGGCATATACCCAGAGGATTCCCCAGCATGTAATAGGGATACATGGTCCACTATGTTCATAGCAGCCCTATTTATAATAGCCAGAAGCTGGAAAGAATCCAGGTATCCCTCAATAGAAGAATGGATGCAAAAAATGTGGTATATATACACAATGGAGTACTATTCAGCCATTAGAAACAATGAATTCATGAAATTCTTAGGCAAATGGATGGAACTGGAGAATATCATACCAAGTGAGGTAACCCAGTCTCAAAAGATCAATCATGGTACGCACTCACTGATAAGTATATATTAGCCTAGAAAATTGGAATACCCAAAACATAATCCATACATCAAATGAGTTACAAGAAGAACGGAGTAGTAGCCCCTGGTTCTGGAAAGACTCATTGTAGCAGTATAGGGCAAACCAAGAACAGGGAAGTGGGAAGGGGTGGATGGGAGAACAGGGGGAGGGTAGGGGGCTTATATGACTTTTGGGGAGTGGGGGACCTGAAAAGGGGAAATCATTTGAAATGTAAATAAAATATACATTGAATAAAAAATAAATAAAAAATAACTATTCAAACAAAAAATTCATTTAAATGAAAATCCTACACAGTTTACTCTTGCTACTTAATTTTAAAATACTTTTTTATGTTTACTATTTTTAATTTATGTATGTATTGAGCATCATGTAATATATGTGGAAGTCAGATGAATACTTTAATGGATTAAGCTCCCTCCTTTTTCCATGCCATGATAATCCTCTCTGTGGAAGTATAAGCAAGCCTAGAATTAAATGTTTTCTTTTATAAGTGTTTTTTTTTCATCATAGTGTCCTCCACAGGAAGACACCAGAAAAAACTCTCCCAAAACTCTTTAATGATACATTTTGATGATCTATATTTTAGTTTTACTTTAGTCTATAAAGTTGACTAACTATGTTAAAGAGTGACATAATTAATATAACACTGTGCATGCTTTTTAACTAGTTTCTTTACTTAAAATCCCAAACTCCAGTTTTCCCTTCCTCCTATTGTCCCAAACTTTCCCCCCAAACACCCTTATCCACTCTTGAGAAAACGTGAGATTCCCCAGGGATACTGACCCACCGTAGCAAACAAATTGCAATAAGACTAGGTACAGCTTTTCCTATTGAGGTTATAAAAGGAAGCCCAGTAGAAAAAAAAAGGATACCAAAGTCAAGAAGCAGAATCAGAAAGAGCCCACTTTCCCTGTTTTATGAGTCTCACATGAAGATCAAGCAGTACAATATTTATTTATGTGAAAAGGGCCTAGGTCAACCCCAAGCATGCTCCCTGTTTGGGAGTTTATTGTCTGTGGGTCTCGATGGGGCCAAACTAATTGTTTCAGTAGGTTTTCATGAGGTGTCTTGATAGCTTAGCTCATAAAATTCTTCCTCCTGTTCCACAGGATTACCTAAATGTGACCTATTGTTTCAATATGGAACTTTCCACCTATTTTCATCAGTTGCTGAGTTAAAGCCTATCTGATGAAGGTTATGCTAGACTCCTTTCTGCACTTATAGCAGAAAATCATTAACAGTGTCAGGAATGAGCATGGTATTGGTCTCAAGACTGACTTGGCCATTCCTCCCTCTTTTATTTCTTGAAACGACACCCTTCACAATAGCCACAAACAATATAAAGTATCATGGTGTAACTTTAACCAATCAAGTGAAAGATCTCTATGACAGGAACTTCAAGTCTCTGTAAAAGAAATCCAAGAAGATCTCAGAAGATGGAAAAATCTTCCATGCTCTTCGATTCACAGGATTAACATAGTTAAAATGGCCATTTTGCTAAAAGCAATATACTGATTCAATGCAATCCCCATCAAAATCCCAACACAATTCTTTATAGAGGTAGAAAGGACAATTGTCAAATTCATCTGGAATAACAAAAACCCCAGGATAGCTAAAACTATTGTCAACAGGAAAAGCACTTCTGCGGGAATCAGTATCCCAGAGCTCAAGCAGTACTACAGAGCAAGAGTTTTAAAAACTTCATGATATTGGCACAGTGACAGGCAGGTAGATGAATGAAATGGAACTGAAGACTCAGAAATGAACCCACACACCTATGGTAATTTAATCTTTGACGAACAACAATTTGACAAGGAGCTACAATAGTCCACTGGGGAAAAAAAGAGCATTTTCAAGAAATGATGCTGGTACACCTGGAGGTCTTACAAATCTTCTATAAAGTAAATTTTACCATAAAATTGTGTAACATTTACATGAACAATAACTATTAAAGAAATAGACAATTGAAAAAGAAAAAGACAATAGTTGCCAGAGTTGTTTAGAAATCATAGGAACCTACCTTGCTTTTCATAATTAAATCCAAACCTAACATAGTTCTAATTTCGGATCCTAGATCACCCTGAAACTCTGTAAGTAGTGATGTGAACAGAAAATGAGGTATGATAAGATAATGTCAACTCTAAACCCCCGAAGTCATTTATTAAGGACATGATACTACTGATATGAAACTGCTGTTATCATCTTTTTAAACCTCTGTGATAATTTTGATTCAGGTGAAATTGGGAGACTTTCACGCTACATGACTGGTGCTATTGCCTTGAACCCTAGCAAACTATTATACTAGGGGTGAAATTTTTTAGATAGGGAGAGAGTCACTATTTTCTACCATCATTTTAAAAAATATTTTTGCTTCTTGCTTAATAAAACTATTAAAGTTAATAGTAAGTGAGATAGTGCATTTACCATTAGGGTAGGGTTAGTTACCATTATGAGCTCATAGAATGGTAAGCATGTCATCATCTCATCAGCATTCTTAGCATCATCACCAAAGGCTTTGTGATAGAAAGACTCCCTTCTCAGACAGGGAAACAGCAGGAAGAGCAGTGACTGTCTGAAAGCTCTCTCCCTGGCTTCCCAGAAGCAGGAAACTAATGTGGTAAGATGGACCTTAAGAAGGATCAGTCTCATGGGATACTCTATCAGTCAACTGACACTGATCAAGAGAAGACCTATGAGCCAGTTGTCATTGGATCTTGGCATTTACGAAATAGAGAACAACTCAAAAAAAGAAAACATGAAACAGAAATGAAGCAAATGTTACAATGGCATCTTGAAGAACAGAAGATTCAGAAGAGACGGAGATCAAGGAATGCAAATAAAAAAGGTTTAAATAAACAACAATGTTCAGAAACAAATGCTGAACTTCTATTACAAGTAGAAAAGGAAACACAGGTGACACCTGCCCAGAAAGAATCTCAGCACTCTGAAACAGAAGCCCTTCCACCTTTAACCTCATCTCCAAAAGACCTTCCTGAAGAATATTGTTTTGAAATAGACCAGGAAAGCTTTATATGTGGGGAAAATACTGCTAGATACGATGATACATCAGTAATGAACTGTTTTTCTGAAACAGACCAATATTTGACTGGAACTGAAGACTTTCTTCTCAACATATGCCAAAATACATGTGGGGAAAATTCTGCTAGATACCATGATACATCAGTAATGAACTGTTTTTCTGAAATAGACCAATATTTGACTGGACCTGAAGACTTTCTTCTCAATATAGGCCAAAAATCACCTGAATCAGAGAAAATCACTTTTGAGCAACATCTAAAACCATCTATGCCTGAAGACTTCTTCACCTGTCTGGAACTCATACCTACAGCTCAAACACACGGAACAGATGAACCTGATTACCTTTTAAGTGAGATTTGCAAAGAAATCACTGTACCCACAGCTTCTTATGAAGTAATTGAAGTAATACCTAAGCCTGAAGTAAATTCACTTGAAACATGTCAAGAAATATGTGGAGATGAACAATATTCACCTGAAGCTTACCAGGAAATGCCATGGATTGAAGACCTTTCTAATAAAAGTCATCAGAAGAGTGATGAACCTTATGACTGCTTCATAGAAGAAATTCAAGGAACTGATACATCTGAAGACCAGGACACTGGTATACACCAGAATCTTAACACTTAGACTTTCAGGAAATGAGTGAGAAAGTCTAAATAGAAAGTAATTCCAATACTTTCTCAAGGGTTTTGTCCCCAAAATACAATATTCAATCACAAAATTATATTCCAACAGACATCTTAATATTTTCGTGTGTATTATTTTCTCAAGCTGTTATAGCAATCTCTCCAATTTGCATTGAATTGTATCGATTTTTTGGCATTTATGGAACATGTCAGAGAGAACTAAATTTTAAGTCATAATGCAGACAATATTTTAGTGGTTGTCCATGCATGTGTATATGCTCTGCTGTACTTAATTATGTGTATGTATATATGTCAGAGATGTCCAAGGTTTATTTTGAGAAGGTGCAAACAAGAGAAGACAAAAGGCATCGTAATTACATTTCCCTCTAAGAACTTATATTTATTTGGTTTTCTCTTCCTCCTCCTCCTCCTCTCCTCCTCCTCCTCCTCTTCTTCTTTCTTCTTCTTCTTCCTCTCCTCTCCTCCTCCTTCTTCTACTTCATCTTCTACTACTTCTTCTCTTCTGCTTTTGCTTCTCCTTCTCTTCCTTCTCTGTCTCCTCCTCCTCTTCCTCTTCCTCTTCCCTCTTCCTCCACCTCCTTCTTCATCATCTTCTCCTTTTTCAAAAGCAAAGTGCATTTTATCTGCAGAAGTCCACCATGTTGGCATCTATCATTTACAAAGATCAAGACATTCAGGTGAGCTCACAGACCCATTGTAAAGTACATGTGGGGAATTTCAGGGTGGGGTCGGTTGGTTCTGTATCTATGGCATTCCAGAACCACTGCTGGCAAGTGGGGGTAGGGTGGAAACTGCTGGTGGGGGTAGCCTGGAAACTGTTGCTGTCCCAATGCCCTTGCCTTAGGCCAGGTAGCAGGGCAGTTTCTGATGGTGGGGTAGTTTCTGATTGGCTGCCTGAGGTCTGGGGTTTTTCCAGTAACTGACTTACCTGGAAAGTTCCCAGTTCTTGGAAATAGAGATCTTGGCCTATTCTCCTGTACTGTCAATTTAAAGTTGGTCATGGATTCAGACTGTCTCAGTCTTCCCATTTGCCCCTTGAGAAATCAATCATCTCGAATCCTTGAGATGTTCCCATGGGCTGGTATTGTTGTTTGGGGATCATAACTAAAGCATTGTTTATTCAGGAACCATAAGTCAGGACCAACATTGATATCTAGGCAGACCACACCAGGCCAGAGCAGATCAATATGGCAGAGTTTTATTGGAGACAAAGAGAGGAATTAGAGAAAAACAAAGGAAAGGAGTGTTGAAAGTGAGAAAGGGCCTGTCTTTTATTAAGGCTGTGATGTAGCCTGTTTGCAGGTAACTGTGGGAAGGGGATTCTGGGAAGGTATGTGGTTTCCCTGGCAACACATATCACCTATGTGTGACATTCCTGGGTTTGCAGCCAATCTGCCAAACTGGTTCTTGATTGCAACCAACATCAGTAGGATAAAGAATTTGTCAGATTGGCAGTTTATCTGTGTGCCAGCCAGGAGTGGGTCCTGTGCCCTGCTTGGTGGTCGTCATCCATCTTCCTTCATAGTCGGAAAGTACAGGTGACCCCAGGTACCTAAGTCTAAGATCTCTGGGGAAGCAGACTGTTGAGCTGCAGGCTGCCACCTGCGCTCAGGACCTGGGCAGAACAGAGGTCGTCTGTGTGCCAGCCAGGCGTGGAAACTGTGTCCTTTGGGGAAGTCGGCAGCCACCATCTTTGCTCCAAGACAGACAGGAGACTTGGCCCCAGGTACCAAGATATCCTGAGTCTAAGATCTCTGGGGACACAGACAGCCGAGCTGTGGACTGCTGCCTGCACCTAGGACCTGGGCAGATCAGAGGTTCGTCTGTGTGCCAGCCAGGTGTGGGTCCTGTGCAATGCGGGGTGCCTGCCGGATATATCTTCACTCCCTGGCAGAGCAGACAGGTAGCACCAGGTTCTGTTAACAGAGACAACCCAAGTATAACATTGCTGTTATCACTGTTTATTATTATTATTATTATTATTATTGATACGTGATTCTTGGTATGAAGTATCATAGTTTGGGCAGTTAAAAAAAAAGTAAACTAGCATATCTTAACATTTGAGAAACCAACTGTAATCATATTCTACTTTCTTTTATAATTACCCTGTTCACCCTTTTTCTACCTGTAAATTAGACTCTTGTCTCTTGATAGTTTTAATGTGCAGTTCTTTCTGTGACTGAAACTCTGAGAGAATGTGAGAAGACCTGTCTGCCTGTGCTTATCTTTTTCTTTCCTGGAAGTATATTGGATGAACTCCATTGTACTCTTTCAGAGATCCCATAACACACCTAAACAAAGAATGAGGGTGATTGTGTTCTTTGGCAAAACACTTCTTGTCTCAATTTCTGTGTTCCATGCTGCACTGCTATTTCTATTTCCACAATCTTCCCTGATGTAACCTTAATTCTACAAATTCCATATTCAGACCCTGGTTGGCTTTCCTCAGTTTATGTTTTCTTGACTTTCTTTACCTGTGATAGTACCTGAGAATGAGAAAAATTACCTCCTAATTTTACCTGTCTTTGAACTGGAGATAGCAGTGTAGACTACCTGGAACTTGACACTGATGATTTGTTTCCTTCTTTACAAAGAAATCCCCACTTACATTCTGTTCTCTCTTCTTTTTGTCATTTCTCTATCAGTAAAAGGATCTACAATTTAAGACATTCTTTTCATTTTTTTATAATTTCTTATTTTTTAAAGTGTCTTTTATACTGTTGGGGCAAACCAAGTTGTTGTGATCTATGTGATGCCTCCTGAGTTCCACTTTCCAGACCATGACTGTGTCTGCATTTTTGGAAGCCTGTCAACACTTGGGACAATCAAATAGGAACCCATCCCGGCTTTTGCATGCCTTTTCCCCTTAGAATACACACAGAAGCAGTAAATGTTGCTCTCCCTTGCATTCCATTTGCCAGCCTTCAAATACACATGTAATTCTGGAATCCTACTGCCACTATGAGGCACCCAGTTAAAACCACTTCCCAGTAATCTCCTACTTGTCACGTTCCCCTAAAGCATAGCCAAGAGTTGTAAACTGAACTTGCTCCATTATATGGAATTTTCCAGCCCACATTTTACATGCATTTCCAGAGGCCTGCCAGGACCAAGGAGAACCAAATTGTTAAATGCTAGATTAAGAATACAGTCAACAAGAACCAGCACAATATGGCATGAAAAGAGCCAAGCTATACTATTATATCAAGATCCACATATCCTAACACTGTTGAAGCACAAGAAGATGACGTTAATCTTATTTTTTTAAATGATAGAGGCCTTTAAAGAGGACATGATAAATCTATTACAGTAATAGAGAAAATACAAATAGGTGTACTAAATGAATATAATTGTTAAAGACAAAAAATGCAAATAGAAACAATAAAGAAAACATAAACTAAGGGAAACCTGGAGATGAGAAACCCATGTAAGAAAATAGAAACTACAGATGTAAGCATCATCAACTGAATAAAAGAAGCGTTAGATAGATCTCAGAAATAGAAGATATAATAGAAGAATTCAAAAATTTGGTCAAAGAAAATGTTGAAATTAAAAAAGACACAAAACATAAGGGAAACATGTAATACTATGAAAAGAACAAATTTAAGAATAATAGGAGTAGAAGAAGATTATACTTTCAAAGCCCAGAAAATATTCTCAGCAAAATCATAGATGAAAATTTCCCAAACCCACAGAAAAAGATCCCTATAAACATACAAGTCACTTATAGAATATATAGCAGATTGGATCAGAGAATAAAATATTCTATCCACATAATAGTCATAACTTTAGATGTACAAAACAAGAAAAACAGAATAATAAATTTTGCAAAGTAATGAGACCAAGTAACATAAAGGCAGACCAATCAGAATTCCACTTGCCTTCTCAAAAGAGGCTCTAAAAGCCAGAAGAATGTCTTAGAGAATAGATGTCTTATAGTGTATAAAAGCCCACAGATGCTAGCCCAGATTATTATTTCCAGTAAAACTTTTAAGCACCTTAAAGGGAGAAAACTAGATAGTCTATGACAAAAATAAATTTAAACAATGTCTATCCACAGCTCCAGCTGTACAGAAAATACTACAAGGAAAACTTCAAACAAATGAGGTTAACTACAGATAACAAAAGACATGAAATTATCTCACACCAGCAAAACCAAAAGAAAACACACACACACACACACACACACACACACAACCACCACCATTATTAAAATAACAGGATGTAGCAATATTGGCCATTAATCTCTCTCAATATATGTGGACTCAATTGCCCAATAAAAAAAAAACACACAAGTAAACAGAGTAGATATCAAAACTGGGTCCTTGTTTCTGATGCATACAAGAAACACACTTGAGCAACAAAAAGAGGTATTACCTCATATTAAATGGCTGTAAAAAGATTTTCCAAGCAAGCAGACCCAAGAGGCAAGCCAGAGTAGTAATTCTAACAAAATTGACCTATAATAAAAATTAATCAGAATGGATGAGAAAAAAACATCATATTCATCAAAAGAAAAATCCACCAAGATGACATCTCACTTCTGAATATCTAGTCCCTGAATGCAAAAGCACCCATGTTTGTAAAGGTAAAATCATCAAAGTTTAAATCAGTATCTAACCTCAAAATTTTATAGGGAAGACTTCATCACACCCCTCTCACTAATGGACAGTTCATCCAGATAAAAAGTAAACATAGAAATAATGAAGTAACATGTTATGAATCAAAAGAACCTAACAGATATGAAAAAAAAGCATTTCACACAAACATATAAGAGCATACCTTCTTTTCAGAACCTTACAGAACCTTCTTCAAATTGATGATATACGTTGACACAAAGCAAGTCTCAACAGATGCAAGAGAATTGAAATAACACCCTGTATCTCAAAACGACGATAGATGTCAAAAATATCAGAAGCAAGAGAAAGTCTATAAACTCAAAGAAACTGAAAAACACTATTGAATAACCACTGAGTCAAGGAACACATAAACAAATTAAAAACATTCTAGAAGTCAGTGAAAATGAGTGCACAGCATACCCAAACTTATTGAACACAATGAAGTCAGTGCTAAAAGAAAAGTTCATAGCACAGCCCTAAGTGCCTTCATATATAAATAAATAAATAAATATGAAGAGATGACATACAAGCAGCTTAACAGCATACTTGACAGTTACAAAAGAAGAAGAAGGAGGAGGAGGAGGAGGAAGAGGAGGAGGAGGAGGAGAAGGAGGAGGAGAAGGAGGAGGAGGAGGAGGAGGAGGAGGAGGAGGAGGAGGAGGAGGAGGAGGAGGAGGAGGAGAAGGAGAAGGAGAAGAAGAAGAAGAAGAAGAAGAAGAAGAAGAAGAAGAAGAAGAAGAAGAAGAAGAAGAAGAAGAAGAAGAAGAAGAAGAAGAAGAAGAAGAAGAAGAAGAAAAGAATCTAACACACCAAAGAGGAAAATATGGCAGGAAAGAATCAGATTAACTGTTAAAAAAAATCAATAAATTAGAAAGAAAGAGAACTATTGTTCTGTAATACAGCTTGAAGTCAAAGATGGTGATGGTTGAGAATATTTTTGGTATCTTGGGTATTTTGTTATTCCAAATGAATTTGCTATTTCTAACTCTGTGAAGAATCGCGTTGGAATTTTGATGGGGATTGCATTGAATCTGTAGATTTCTTTTGGCAAGATGGAGATTTTTACTATAATGATCCTGCTAATCCATGAACTTGGGAGATCTTTTCACCTTCTGATATCTTTTTTGATTTTTTTCTTCAGAGACATAAAGTTCTTGTCATATAGATCTTTCACTTGCTTGATTAGAGTCACACCAAGATATGTATAATAATTCATGGCTATGGTGAAGGATGACATTTCCCTAATTTATTTCTCAGCCTATCATCCTTTGAGTAGAGGAAGGCTACTGATTTGTTTGAGTTAATTTTATATTTTTCCACATTGCTGAAGTTGTTTATCAGATTTAGGAGTTCTCTCGTGGAATTTTTGTGGTCATTTAATTATGTTCAGAGACAAACTGGAAGATCAATTGAATAGAATTGAAGACCCAGAAATGAACCCACACACCTATGGTAACTTGATCTTTGACAAAGGAGCTAAAACCATCCAGTAGAATAAAGATAGCCTTTTCAACAAATGGTGCTGATTCAATTGGAGGTCAACATGTATGACCTTGTACAAAGCTCAAGTCCAAGTGTATCAAGGACCTCCATATAAAAGCAGATACATTGAAATTCATCGAGGAGAAAGTGGAGAAGAACCTCTAACAGATGGGCACAGGGGAAAATTTACTTAATAGAACACCAATGGCTTATGCTCTAAGACTAAGAATGAACAAATTGGACCTCATAAATTCCAAAGCTTCTGTAAGGCAAAGGACACTGTCAGTAAGAGAAAATGGAAACCAACAGATTGGGAAAAGATCTTTCACAATCCTAAATCCAATAGAGGGCTAATATCCAATATATACAAAGAAATTAGGAAGTTAAACTCCAGACAATCAAATAACCATATTAAGAATGGGGTACAGAGCTAAATAAAGAATTTTTTTTTTTGTTTTTTTTCGAGACAGGGTTTCTCTGTGTAGCCCTGGCTGTCATGGAACTCACTCTGTAGACCAGGCTGACCTCAAACTCAGAAATCGACCTGCCTCGGGCTAACAGAGAATTTTCAACAGAGGAATATTGAATAGTGGAATGTACCTAAAGAAATACTCAACATCCTTAGTCATCAGGAAAATGCGAATCAAGACAACACTGAGATTCCATCTTATGCCAGTCAGAATGGCTAAGATCAAAAACCCAGATGACAACAGGTGCTGGGGAGGATGAGGGGAAAGAGGAACACTTCTCCATTGTTGGTGGAATTGCAAGCTGGAACAATCACTATGGAAATCAGCCGGATGATTCCACATAAAATTTGACATAGTATATGTGATGACCCTGCTATACCACTCCTGAGCATATACCCAAAAGATTCTCCAACATATAAGAAGGACACATACTCTACTATGCGCCTAGCAGTCTTATTTATAATAGCCAGAAGCTGGAAAGAACTCAGATTTCTTTCAACAGAGGAATGGATGCAGAATATGTGGTATATTTACACAATGGAATACTACTGAGCTATTAAAATCAATGAATTCATGAAATTCTTAGGCACATGGATAGAACTAGAAAATATCATCCTGAGTGAGGTAACCCAATAACAAAAGAACACACATGGTGGTACTCACTGAAAAGTGGATATTAGCTCAAAAACTCTGAATACCCAAGAAACAATTCACAGACCACATGAAGCTCAAGAAGAAGGAAGACTAAAATGTGGGTACTTTGGATCTTATTAGAAGGGGGAACATAATACTCATAGAAGCAAATATGGATACAAAATATGGACCAAAGACTGAAGGGAAGGCCATTCAGAGACTGCCCACCTGGTGATCCTCACCATATACATTCACCAAACCCAGACACTGTTGTGGATGTCAAGAAGTGTATGATGACAGAAGCTTGATATAGCTGTCTCCTGGGAGGCTCTGCCAGACCCTGACAAATACAGAGGCAGATTCTTCAAACCATTGAACTGAGCATTGTATCCCCAATGGAGGAGTTAGAGAAAAGACAGAAGGAGCTGAAGGGTTTGCAACCCCATAGGAATAACTACAATATCAACGAAACAGAGCACCCAGAGCTCCCAGGGACTAAGCCACCATCCAAGGGGTACCCATGGAGAAACCCATGTCCAAAGCTACATATATAGCAGAGGATGATCTTGACAGGCATCACTGAGAGAAGAGGCCCTTTATTCTGTGAAGGCCTGATGGATGCCCCAATGCAGGGGAATTTGAGGGTGGGAAGGTAGGAGTTGCTTGGTGAGTTGGGGGGAAACATCATAGAAGCAGGGGGAGGCAGAATAGAATAGGGAGGTTCTAGGAGGTGACCAGAAAAGGGGATGACATTTGAAATATAAATAATGAAAATATCTAATAAAGAATAAATAAAGAGTATAATTGAAAGAATAAAATAAACCAAAATTTTGTTCTTTGAGAAAATTCATAAGAAATACAATAGCGTATCCTTCAGTCCCAACAATAATACTTATAATGACCCAGACCCTTTTTGATATTTTAAAGTTTAGGCCTTTTTAGGTAGGAAAGTCTCCAGGCAGTTCTCTAGCTTAACCTGACTAATCTTGGCATTATGCCCCAGAAAGTCACTTTCTGTAAGTCACTACTCTGCTCTCATCTGCCTTTTCCCCTCTGTTTGCTGGCCAATCTCCTGTATCTTCTTTTCTCCCTCTCTAGGAAGTTCTGCCCTCCATTTCCTGCCTAGCCATTGGTGTCATCTGTCTGTTACAACAATTTAAATATACTTCTAGATAGGCTCTTGTGTCAGAAGCCATCTCTGGGAGGATAAGGCTGGCAGTTCACTTTCCTGGAGGTAGCCTAACATTTTTTTGAATAGTTTACAATGGGTGAGCTCTGATAGGCAAGGTTCCAAGCGACTTCATCTCAGGATTGCTTCTTGTAGCTGATATTGTCCAACTGCTCTGAATGTAGCTGATCTTCATTTGCTCTGAGTATAGTGAATCCTCAACTGCTCTGAGTGCACAGGGTTCTCTTGGATGGATCTGGATATGCTGTCTTCATTGTAGCAGACCAGCCAAGAGTCTGTCTGAGCAGAACAAGGTTAATTAGGATTCTTAAAAACTTCAATCTCCCTTCTAGCTCACCTACCAGCTGCGGGAGAAAAGAAAGATTAATGGTAGTTATGAACCTGTTTAGCAGTAGGTCTTTGGACCAATTGTGATCTTCGTTGTCAGTATATCAGAACTCTGGTCCAAAACTTCAAACAAATGAGTAGGGGTAGTCCAGTCCAATCTGCAAACACCAAACAAGTATCAGTATCAACCATTTGATCCAGAATAAAGCATGAGGCTCCAGCGATTTTGCATCAGTTTGTGTGAGAAAGAAATAGCCCAAATACCACAAGATGTTATTTGGTGCTTTTCTTTCTATGAAGTCAGAATAAACAAAGATCAGTGAAGAACTACAAAGTGTTATTAGGTATACCAATGTAACAGTGTTGGTAACTGTTGGGTTATACTTACTCTTTTTCCAAAAAATGATTCATCCTCTCATTTTTTCTGGCTCAGCAAAACATCCCAGTCCATGTCTGCTTCAGGTAAACATCCTCTCATTGGACAGATTCTAGAAAACATCACATGACACAACTGAGTCTCCAAAGGAACCAGAAATTCTTCCATCATTCCCACGTTCTGTGTAGGGATTTTAGCATTTCTTAAACATATAGTTAAATATTTTAGTAAAAATATAATGATTCATTAGGCCTTATGGAATCATTATGCACACTACTAAAGATAAGAATGAAGAGAAATTGAATTACCTACTATACATGGTTGTATTTTATAAAAGCCAGAGGCCATACCATAATACATACTGTAGTAATATAAATGTTTTCCTCATAGTTATAATGTTCAAACACAGAATTTAAACAGTGTTATTATGCATTTGTATTTAATCACATATTCAAGTAACACATACATTAAAATATAAGCACACAAGTGAAATGTGGGAAAAAGTAGTTGTCATTGAATGAAAAAAATATGAGGTAATGAATACTCCTAATTTTGGTGGAGGAGAAGGTTTCTTTTAAATATAATGTAGAATAAGGTCAGAGGCATCTTCAGACTGAAACCCAGCAAGAGAAGAATAAGAGTTAAGAGATTTGGCAAATATACCAAGAGATATCCAGGTGTGGAGCTAGCAGGACCCAAATGAGCAAGAAAGCATGCAAGCTAAATGGCTGAGGTTATATAGGGACCAGAGAATAGATTGATTATAAAGGAATCAGAGCCTAGCCCCTGGGAGGGAAAGGTTTAGCATATGGTACAAGGGAACGATTGATGGGAAGAGCAGCAAGTAAAAAGTGAGACATGGCCAGAGTTATTTTGAGACTTAACCATTATCCAAACAGATATATGGACAAAAATTTCAATTTTACTGAAAATATGACATAAAAAATGTAGACTCACAAAGAGATATTACACACATACGCCTTTTACCCCTACATACACATTGAGAAAGAGAGAAAGAAGAGTGAGACAAATGAGATACAGAGACAAAGAGAAACAAACACATATAGAGAGACTGAGATAAGAAGACATTGATAGACACAGGCCTATGGGTGATAACTCCATGGAATTAATTTTCTTCAGACTCAAAAGAACATGAAGGAAGGTGAGGCTAAAAGTGAACAAGAGGCAGAGGGGAAAGAGGATACCAGGAGAACAAAGTCCTCTGAATTAAAGGAACAAGGCTCATATAAATTCACAGAAACTGAGACAGCAAGCACAGGGCCTGAAGGAGCCTGCACCAGGGCTACTGTGTATATATTATACCTTTCATTTTAGTGTTTCTTGGAATATTTGAGTATATGAACAAGTGGGACTCTGATTCTTGTGACTCTCCTTAGGCTCTTTTATCCCTATTGGTTTAGTTTGTCTTACCATGATTATATATTTATTATTATGTTATACTATTATCCCATAAAAGCATGAATATTTTCTTTTTTTCTTTTTTTTTAAATTTTTTTATTCGATATAATTTATTTACATTTCAAATGATTTCCCCTTTTCTAGCCCCCCCCCCATTCCCCGAAAGTCCCGTAAGCCCCCTTCTCTTCCCCTGTCCTCCCTCCCACCCCTTCCCAGTTCCCCGTTCTGGTTTTGCCGAATACTGTTTCACTGAGTCTTTCCAGAACCAGGGACCACTCCTCCTTTCTTCTTGTATCTCATTTGATGTGTGGATTATGTTTTGGGTATTCCCGTTTTCTAGGTTAATAACCACTTATTAGTGAGTGCATACCATGATTCACCTTTTGAGTCTGGGTTACCTCACTTAGTATGATGTTCTCTAGCTCCATCCATTTGCCTAAGAATTTCATGAATTCATTGTTTCTAATGACTGAATAGTACTCCATTGTGTAGATATACCACATTTTTTGCATCCACTCTTCTATTGAGGGATACCTGGGTGCATGATTATTTTGTAATGAAATACATGTTATCTGTGGAAACAACATTTATTCATGGACATTATTAGATACAGATCAGGGCAAAGTTGGGAAGGAAGTAGGAAGAATAGAGGGAGGGCATATTAAAATCAAGATATATTATGTGAGATAAGAATCTATATTCAATAAAAAGAAAGAAAGAAAAAACAAAGAAAGAAAAAATAAACAAAGAAAGAAAGAAAGAAAGGAAGGAAGGAAGGAAGGAAGAAAGAAAGAAAGAAAGAAAGAAAGAAAGAAAGAAAGAAAGAAAGAAAGAAAGAAAGAAAGGAAAAGAAAAGAAAAGAAAAGAAAAGAAAGAAAAGAAGACGTTTCCAGTGTGCACAGGTCCTTCCAGGAGAGAGCTCGTCTTCCATGAGTTCTCACTCCCAGGTTCAGAGGTGAGATCTTCATTTTCTCTCCAATAACTGTCCAAAGCTGGACCAGCCAAGAGTGCACAGAGCATAGCAACAGTAGAACAGCTGGGACAGGATCCTTCCAGTTGTCATCTGTACCTGGGAGCTGGGACTGTTCCACAGCCCTCTGGGCACTGGTTCCTCCTGAGAGATCTGCTTTCCCAGAAGTGCTGGCAAAGGCTTATAGGTCCACAGGACAGATAATCTCCAGCCAGAGACAGCAAGACCTATTAAGAATAGAGATAAGATGGTGAAAGGGAAGCACAAAAAACTTACCAAAAGAATTCAAGGCTAATTGGCATCATCAGAACCCAGGTCTACCACCACAGAAAGTTCTAGATACTCCAACACACCAGAAAAGCAAGATTTGGATTTAAAATCATGGCTCATGATGCTGTTATAGGACTTTTAGAAGGATATAAATAACTCCATTAAAGAAGTACAGGTAAACACAGGTAAGCAGGTAGAAGCCCTTAAAGAAAAAAACACAAAAATCTCTAAAAGAATTACAGGAAAACAGAACCAAACAGGTAAAGGAATTAAACAAAATAATTCAGGATCTAAAAACAGAAGTAGAAACGATTAATAAATCACAAAGGGAGACAAATATGGAGATAGAAATCCTAGGAAAGAGATCAGGAATCATAAGCATCACCAACAGAATACAAGATATAGAAAAAAAGAATCCCAGGTGTGGAAGATTCCATAGAAAACATTGAAACAACAGTCAAAGAAAACACAAAATGCAAAACCTCCTTAAAAAATCCAGGAAATCCAGGACACAATGAGAAGGCCAAACCTAAGGATTATAGGTGTATAGAGGAGAGCAAAGAATCCCAACATAAAGGGCCAGTAAATAGCTTCAACAAATTACAGAAGAAAACTTCCCACAACCTAAAGAAACAGATACCTATGTACAAGAAGCCTACAGAACTCCAAATAGATTAAAAAAAAAGAAATTCCTTCCATCACATAATAATCAAAACATCAAACACACACACACACACACAAAGAGAGAATATTAAAAGCAGTAAGGGGAAAAGGTCAAGTAATACATGATGGTAGACATATCAGAATAATAACAGACATCTCCCCAGATACTATAAAAGCCAGAAGATCCTGGGTAGATACAATACAGACCCTAAGAGAATACAAATGACAGCCCAGGCTACTATACCCAGAAACATTTTCAATTGCCATAGATGGAGAAACAAAGATATTCCATGAAAAAAACAAGTTTCCACAATATCTGTTAAAAAATCCAGCCTTTCAAAGGATCATAAATGGAAAGTCCAACACAAAAAGGGAAAATACACAAAAGAAAAAGCAAAAAAAAAATTTTTCTTTTAAGAAGCTAAAAAGAAGATAGCCAAATATACACAATTCTATCGCTAAGAACAAAAATAGCAGGAGCAACAATCGCTTTTCCTCAATATCTCTTAATATCAGTGTATTCAATTCCCCAATAAATAGACATAGACAAACAGATTGGTTAAGCAAACCAGACCCAGCATTTCACTGCATACAAAAATCCCACCTCAGGGACAAGGACAGTCACTGCCACAAAGTAAAATGCAGGAAAACAAATTTCCAAGAAAATGGTCCCAAGAAACAAGTTGGAGTAGCCATTCTAATATGGAATAAAATCGACTTTCAACATAAAGTTAACAAAAAAGTTAAGAATACTTCAGACACATCAAAGTAAACATCTACAACATGAACATCTATGCTCCAAATGAAAACACACAAACATTAATGAAAGAAACTTTACTAAAGCTAAAAGCACACATTGCACCTCACTCAATAATAATGGGAGACTTAAACACACAACTCACATCAATGGATAGATCATAGAAACAGAAACTAATGGGAATCAGTGAAAAACACTGTATTATTAATAAATGAAAACGTTGGACTTGAACTCAGTTTTAGAAAATGCATTCAGAGAGCTGAATAGATGTCTGTTCATAAGAACAAATACTGTTCTTGTAGATTACTCAAGTTTAATTTCAAAAACACATATTTGGTATGCCACAACTGCCTATAATTCCAGTTTCAGGGAGTTCCACTTCTGTTCACTGTAAGCATCTGCACTCATGTGTACATTTCTACAGATTGAGTACATGTATATGTACATAAATAAAATGATTAATATTGAAACTTATTATGAAGCACATAGGTAGCCTAACTTTACTGGGCTTAGTAGACATAGTAGATCATCATAACCATATAAAATAACATCATAGCATTTTCATTTGATATTAAATATCAAACTTACATTAAGATTTATATTATTCTCATATATTTTTATCTTCAATAAACCTACCTCCCTCTAAATTTGTATGTATTCATATGTGTATTATTTATGTACACATCTATCTATCTATCTATCTATCTATCTATCTATCTATCTATCTATCTATCTATCTATCATCTGTTTCCACTATGCTGAAAATGACCCACACCTTGGTAAATGCTAAGCATGTGGTCTATGATATATCTACACAATTACACTTCCAGAATTATATGTTTATTATAATCATAATATAATAATTAAGCAGCACCCTTTCTATATATAAATTATATGGTATCTCTATCATGAAAAAATTCTTGTATAAACAAATATGTTTAGGATCATTTGCTTATTGCATATCTAGCTAGCATTAAATGTAACTTTGAAATTGTACTTGGATCAGTATGAATATAGCTTATCTGTGCTACTTATTGTGACTAACTATGACTACTGAATTTGTCAAAGATGTGCTTTAAGTGAATAATCATTTATACTTTAGGAATTGTAAATACTTATTTTGTAATTACTATAAAATTTTCCATAAATATAGCCTCTTTGCCATTATTCCAGGTCATTTATTCTGAGGTTAGTTTTGTAAAAATATACCAATTAAATCAATGAGAATTTAAAAGTTCATTAACATGGTTGACCTACAGTCTCAAATATTTAAATTTCTGTCTTCTCTGGGATTTTAAAATTGAACAATTTATTTTTGGTTTACCACAGCACAACATACTGGTGAAGCTATTAAAATGATTAACTAAATCAACAAATGATTAACATAAAAAGTGAGAAAGTGACTTATGTAAACAACAGAAAACAAACAATAACAACAACAACCACCAAAAATAATCCAAAGAAACAAAACTCTCAAGCTTTTTTCCTCAAGTTTAATTTAACATGGACTATATAATAACAATAACTTATCTCAAATTTGTGGAAGAAGTAGCACTGTAGCCAGGAATTTTATTTATTATGTAGAGTACAAGCTGCCTAATATATAAATTGAGAATCTTCTGAATAGTATAATATATAGGATAACAATGTTTTATTATAAAAAACCTTATTTCAATTTAGGTAACTTATTCATTTTAATAGCCTGTGCTATATTCATTCATCTGTTAAAAGTAGTCCCTGTTCATTCATACAAGTAATTTATAGTCTTTCTTTTTTAGCAAATGTTACTGATAGCATGTGATGTGCTTTTCAAGAATAGAATAGGAAACTGTAAAAATATAGACAAAGATAGAATGATATTTTTGAATTTCCCTGACATTTTCCAGCCTAGTTGTGATACCTCATATTCTATGCTGATGCATCCTCTAGTGGTCTAGGGACTTAAAAATCGTTTTTATTCAAAGTGGATATAAATTAATTATATAATTTACTTATTAGATGCTTTTCAGCTAATGTACTTTTAAATAAATATTTTATATAATTTCTTCACTAAACAGTATAGCCACAAAAATATTTGATCTCAGATTAGATATCATGTCCTCTATTATTTTTAAATTATCCTTTCATATTATTTGGCCATTTCCCAATATTCTTGCATTTTCTTGTAATTTTCATTTGCAGTTCAAATAATCTTCAGTTTTCCAACTTATTCTTAGAGTGTATTGTATGAAAAGAAAAGAAGAGGTTTTATATTTTAACTTTTATTTCATCTAATATTGGATACTATCAAGGGGCACTGATAGACGATTTATATCATAAGCTTCACATACATTTTTCTTATGTTATCTTTCTATTCAAGTTTGTTATATTAGCATAGTGTTAACTTATATTAGCATAATGTTATATTAGCACAATGTTAACTTATAAGAAATTTTTGTTAAAATAAAATGGGAGCAGATAAAAGCAACATATTTAACTGAAAGTCAAATTGAAAATAATAGAGCTCCTGTGAAATAAAAATATTTTTCTTTGTCTTTTAGTAGTGATTCAATGCATCATATAGGAAATGCATTATGAGCACCTAGCATATTTACATAAATATACAATAAAGTTTTTTATGGAGATAAAATACATGAGGAAATTAACTATATATATAATATATATGGTTCATATTGTTACATCATATGATTCATATGATATATATATATATATATATGTATATGGATAATACCTAGTACATTAAAATGATTAAATATGAAAAAAGAAATGAAACACTAAAGGGGACTTGAGTGTGTAATTGTCTTACAGTGACTAAAAATTTCACCAAGATGATAACACATGAAAAAAGATCAGGAGGGAAGGTATCTTTATAGTTATTTGAAGATACATTTCCTCACATACATCAGTTTGAATAGCTGGTAAAAGAATATCAAGAAAGTCAATATGGATAGAGTTGATTGAACAAACCAGTTTAATTTTGAAGGCATGAAAGTAAGGTATTCATATTACAAAACTTTTATTCAGTCTTTAACTCTTGTGAATACAAGAAATTGATAGAAGATTTTTCAACATAAACTGTATACTCTCACATGTATCAAATGCTCAGAACAAAATTTAGAAAACCATTTAATTTAAAGCATAGCATCTTTTTTCTCAGTCTCACTATTTTAGTATTTTTGCCAGTTTTTCTTTCATTTTTTAAAATTCTTTTTTCTTTTTCCTTTAGATATATTATTTATTTAAATTTCAAATGTTATCTCCTTTCCTTGTTTTACCTCCTCTAAAAACCTATCCCATTCCCCCAAGCCCTGCTCACTAACCTACCCACCCCCACTTCTCTGTCCTGGCATTCCCCTATACTGTGGCAGTGAGCCTTCTCAAGGACAAGGGACTCTCTTCTTATTGATGTCAGACAAGGCCATCCTCTTATACATATGCAACAAATGCAGATGGAGACATGGGTCCCTCCATAGGAGCTGTGGGGCTACTGGTTGGTTCATATTTTTGTTCCTACTATGGGGTTGCAAATAAATGACTTCAGCTCCTTGGATCTTTTCTCTAGCTCCTCCATCATGGACCCTGTGCTCAGATGAATGGTAGGCTGAGAGAATCCACCTCTGTATTTGTCAGGTACTGGAAGAGCTTCTCAGGAGACAGCTACATCAGGGTCCTGTCTACAAGCACTTGTTGACATCCACAATAGTGTCTGGGTTTGGTGTCAGTATATAGGATGGGTCCTCAGGTGGTGAAGTCTCTGGGTGGCATGTCCTTCAGGCTCTGCTCCACATTTTATCACTGTATCGATTCCCATGGGTATTTTATTCCTCCTTCTAAGAAGAACGGAAGTATCCGCACTTTGGTCTTCCTTCTTCATGAGCTTCACATCATCTGTGAATTATATCTTAAGTGTTCTGAGCATCTGGTCTAATATCCACATATCTGTGTGTGTGTTCTTTTGAGACTGGGTTACCTCACCTAGGATGATATTTAGTAGCTCCATCAATTTGCCTAAGAATTTTATGAATTAATTTTAAAGCTGAGTAGTACAAGAAAATAAGTACGGATTGATTTGCATTCTTCTGCATGCTAACTGCCATTTGAGCCAGCACTATTTGTTGAAAGGGCTCTCTTTTTTCCACTGGATGGTTTTATCTCTTTTGTCAAAGATCAAGTGACTGTAGGTGTGTGGGTTCATTTCTGGGTCTTCAGTTCTATTCCAGTGATCTACCTGCCTGCCACTGTACCAATACCATGCAGTTTTTATCACAATTACTCTGTAGTATAGCTTGAGATCTGGAATGCTGATTCCCCCCAGAAGTTCCTTTTTTGTTGAGAAAAGTTTTCACTATCCTGGTTTTATCTGTTAATGCAGATGAATTTGAGAATTGCTCATTCTAACTCTATGAAAACTTGATTTGGAATTTTGATGCGGATAGCATTGAATCTGTAGATTGATTTTGGCAAGATGGCCATTTCTATTAAATCGATCCTGCCAATCCGTGAGCATGGGAGATCTTTCCACCTTCTGAGCTCTTGTTTAATTTCTTTCTTCAAAGGCTTGAAGTTCTTATAATACAGATTTTTCACTTGGTTAGATAGAGTTTCCCCAAGATATTTTACATTATTTGGGACTATTGTGATGGGTGTTCTTCTCTAATTTCTTTCTCAGACTGTATATCCTTTCAGTAGAGGAAGGCCACTGATTTTGAGTTAATTTTATATCCATCTACATTGCTGAAGTTGCTTATGAGGTTTAGGAATTCTCTGGTGGAATTTTTGGGGCCACTTAAGTATAATACCATATCATCTGCAAATAATGATTGATTTATTCCTTTCCAATTTGTATCCCCTTGACCTCCTTTTCTTGTCTAATTGATCTAGGTAAGACTTTGAGTACTATATTTAATAGGTAGGGACAGAGGGGCAAGCCTTGTCTCGTCCCTGATTTTAGTGGGATTGCTTCAAGTTTCTCTCTATATAGTTTTAAGTTGGCTACTGCTTTGTTGTATATTGTTTTTACTAGGAATAAGGATGGGCCTTAAATTCATGATCTTTCCAAACTTTGTCATGAAGGTGTGTTGGATTTTCTCAAGTGCTTCCTCAGCATCTACTAAAATGATCATGTGTTTATTTATTTAAATTTATATAGAGAGTGGATTACATTGATAGACTTCTGTATACTGAACCATCCCTGCATCCCTTGAATGAAGCCTACTTGATTATGATGGATTATCATTTTGATTTGTTCCTGGTTTTAATTTTGGAGAATTTTATTTAGTGTTTTTGTATCAATACTCATAAGGGAAATTGGCCTGAAGTTCTCCTTCTTTGTTGGGTATTTGTTTTTGTTGGTTATTTGTAGGTATCAGAATAATTGTGGCTAAATAGAATGAATTGGATAGTGTTTCTTTTTTTTTTCTTTTTTTTTTTATTCGATATAATTTATTTACATTTCAAATGATTTCCCCTCTTCTAGCCCCCCCACTCCCCGAAAGTCCCGCAAGCCCCCTTCTCTTCCCCTGCCCTCCCACCCACCCCTTCCCACTTCCCCGTTCTGGTTTTGCCGAATACTGTTTCACTGAGTCTTTCCAGAACCAGGGGCCACTCCTCCTTTCTTCTTGTACCTCATTTGATGTGTGGATTATGTTTTGGGTATTCCAGTTTTCTAGGTTAATATCCACTTATTAGTGAGTGCATACCATGATTCACCTTTTGAGTCTGGGTTACCTCACTTAGTATGATATTCTCTAGCTCCATCCATTTGCCTAAGAATTTCATGAATTCATTGTTTCTAATGGCTGAATAGTACTCCATTGTGTAGATATACCACATTTTTTGCATCCACTCTTCTGTTGAGGGATACCTGGGTTCTTTCCAGCATCTGGCAATTACAAATAGGGCTGCTATGAACATAGTAGAACATGTATCCTTATTACATGGTGGGGAGTCTTCTGGGTATATGCCCAGGAGTGGTATAGCAGGATCTTCTGGAAGTAAGGTGCCCAGTTTTCGGAGGAACCGCCAGACTGATTTCCAGAGTGGTTGTACCAATTTGCAACCCCACCAGCAGTGGAGGAGTGTTCCTCTTTCTCCCTATCTCTCTCTTTAGGGTAGGGAAATTTACTTCTATCATTTTGTTGAAGATATTTACTGGCCCTTTAAGTAGTAAATCTTTGCTCTCTTCTATACTTATAATCCTTAGGTTTGGTCTTCTCATTGTATCCTAGATTTCCTAGATGTTTTGGGTTACATGCTTTTTGCATTTTGCATTTTCTTTGACTGTTGAGTCAATGCTTTCTTTTTTCAATGGTATCTTCAGCACCTCAAGTTCTTTCATCTATCTTTTGCATTCTGTTGTTGATGTTTGCATCTACGACTCCTGTTTTCTTTCCAAGGTTTTCTATCTCCAAGTTGTCTCCCTTTGTGATTTCTTTGCTGTTTCTACTTCAGTTTTTAGATCCTGATGTTTTTGTTCAGTTTCTTCACTTGTTTGCTTATGTTTTCCTATAACTCTTTAAGTTTTGTTGTGTTTCCTCTTTAAGGATTTCTACCTGTTGATCCATGTTCTCCTATAGTGCTTTAAGAGATTTTTGTGTTTCCTTTTTAAGGGTTTCTACCTGTTTACTCAAGCCCTCCTGTATTTCTTTAAAGGAGTTATATGTGTGTTCTTGAAAACCTCTATCAGCATCATGAGATGTGATTTTAAATCCAGATAATTGCTTTTGTGGTATGTTGGAGTGTCCAGGACTTGCTATTGTGGGAAAGCTTGATACAGATGGTGCCATGTTGCCTTGCTTTCTGTTGGTAATGTTCTTACATTTGCCTTTAGCCATCTGTTTGTCTCTGGTGTTAGCTAGTTTTGCTGTCTCTGATGGTGGCTTGTCTTGCAAACCACTCTATCTATGCTCCTGGCAGACCTGTTTTGTGTACACAGGTATATAGGTACTCCTGTGAGATCCACTCTCTCGTGGTTGTTTTGGGGTATGTACCTCTGTGGCCATGATCAGTTCTGGTGTGGGCAGAAATCAGTAGACTCCTGTCCCAGGCTGTTCTTAGGCTCTTGTGTCCTCAGGGTTTCAGGCTGCTTCCTCTGAGCAACAGAGGTGGTCCCACCTATGCTGACTGTCCTCTCTTCCCTCCTGAGTGGTTAGCTACCTCCATGTACCACTTGGTTATGAAATGCTGCGGTAGAGGATGTTCCCAATCTGGAGACAGAAACCAGAGGGCTTCCTCCAGAGGTTTCTGGACTTGATCCTCTGAGCAGCAGTGGTGGTTCAATCTGTGTTGTCAGGTCTCTCCTCACTCCTGGGTGTTTAGCTACCTCTTTGTGCTACTTGAGTATGACACCCTGTAGCAGAGGATGGTCAAAAGCCAGAGACAGATAGAGGGCGTCTGCCAAAGTGTTCTGGACATGATCCTCTGATGTGTACTGACTCTCCTCTCTGTGCTGCTGGGTGGATGGTTAGCTACATTCCTGTGTCACTTGGATATGAAATATTGTGGTAGAGTCTTTCTTTATTTCTGTCATTGAGTAGAGTGTTGCTCATCTTTCATGTATATGTGGAATTTCTATTGTTTTTGATGTTATTGAAGACCAGCCTTATTTCCTGTTTATCTGATAGGATGCATGGGATTTCTTTAATCTTCTTTTATTATTTGAGGGCTGTTTTGTGACATATTAAGTGGTCAATTTTGGAGAAGGTATCATGAGGTTCTGTGAAGTAGGTATGTTCTTTTGCTTTAGGATAAAATGTTCCATAGCTATCTGTTAAATACATTTAGTTCATAACTTATGTTAGTTTCACTGTGTCTCTGTTTAGTATCTGTTTCTGTTTACATGATCCCATTATTATTGTGTGAGATACAATGTGTGTGCTTTGAACTTTAGTAAAGTTTCTTTCATTAATGTTTGTCTATTTGCATTTGGAGCATAGATGCTCAGATTTTAGACATTTCCTTTGTTCTGTATGAAGTGTTCTTCCTTATCTTTTGATTTTATATATTTGTTTTATATACATTTCAAATGTTAACCACTTTCCACTTTACCCCAACTGAAAACACCCTATCCCATCCCTC
Source organism: Apodemus sylvaticus (assembly GCF_947179515.1). NCBI lineage: Eukaryota > Metazoa > Chordata > Mammalia > Rodentia > Muridae > Apodemus > Apodemus sylvaticus. The sequence goes on along the minus strand of NC_067495.1, from coordinate 79,730,431 downwards.
CCTAGTCCTGATCACCCCTTCCCCAATTTTCTGACTTTCATTCCCTTATTCTAGGGAATCCAGCTTTCACAAGACCCAATGATGTCAATTATTGATGTCTAAAATGGTCATCTTCTGCTACAATATGTAGTTGGTTCCATTGGTCCCTCCATGTGTAATCTTTGGTTGGTGGTTTAGTCCGCTGGGAGCTACTGGAGGTACTAGTTGATATATAATGTTGTTTCTCCTGTGGAGCTGATAAACCTCTTTCAGCTCCTTGAATCTTCTCTCTAGCTGCTCCATTGGTGAACCTATTCTCATTTTATAGGTTGCTATTAGACATGGTTGTCTATATATAGTCAGGGATACTGATTCCCCACAGAAGTTGTTTTACTGTTGAGAATAGTTTTAGCTATCCTGGGTTTTTGTTATTCCAGATGAATTTGAGAATTGCTCTTTCTAAACTCTAAGAATTGAGTTGGGGATTTTTGATGGGGATTGCATTGAATCTGTATATTGCTTTTGGCAAGATGGCCATTTTATACAATATCAATCCTGCCAGTTCAAGAGCATGGAAGATTTTTCCATCTTCTGAGGTCATCTTAGATTTCTTTCTTCAAAGACTTGAAGTTCCTGTCATACATATCTTTCACTTTTTTTTGGTTAGAGTCGTATCAAGGTACTTTATATTGTTTGTGGCTATTGTGAAGGGTGTCATTTCCGTAATTTCTTTCTCATTCTGCTTTTTCCTTTGAGTATAGAAAGGCTACTGATTTGCTTGAGTTTATTTTGTAACCAGCCACTTTGCTGAAGTTGTTTATCAGCTATAGGAATTCTCTAGTAGAGTTTTTTGGGTCAATTAAGTAGACTATCATATCATCTGCAATAGTGATAGTTTGACTTCTTCCTTTCCAATTTGTATCCCTTTGACCTCCTTATGTTGTCTAATTGCTCTAGCTAGGACTTTAAGAACTATATTGAAAAGATAAGGAGAAAGGGGGCAGCCTTTTCTAGTCCATGATTTTAGTGGGATTGCTTCAAGTTTCTTTCCATTTAGTTTGATGTTGGCTACTGGTTTGCTGTATAATTGCTTGTACTATGTTTAGGTATGGGCCTTGAATTCTTGTTCTTTCCAAGACCTTTAATTTGAAAGGATGCTGAATTTTGTGAAATGCTTTTTCAGCATCTTTTTGGGGTCACTCAGAGCTATGAATTTTCTTCTTAAACACTGCTTTCATTGTGTCCCATAAATTTGGGTATGTTGTGCCTTCATTTTCATTAAATTCTAAAAAGGTTTTGATTTCTTTCCTTATGTCGTCCTTGACCAAGTTATTATTGAGTAGAGCATTGTTTAGCTTCCATGTTTATGTGGGCTTTCTGTTGTTTTTTTTTTTTTCTATTGAAGCCCACCCTGACTCTATAGTGATCTGATCGGAAACATGTAATTAATTCAATCTTGTTATATCTGTTGAGGCCTCTTTTGTGAACAATTATATGGTCAGTTTTGGAGAAGGTACCATGATGTGCTGAGAAGCAGGTATATGCTTTTGATTTAGGATGAAATGTTCTATAGATATCCATTATATTCATTTGGTCTAAAACTTCTGTTAGTTTCACTGTGTCTCTGTTTATTTTTTTCCCTGATCTGTCCATTGAGGAGAGTTGGCTGTTTAAGTCACCCACAAATATTGTGTGGGGTACAATGTGTGCTTTAAACTTTAATAAAGTTTCCTTTATGAATGAGGGTGCAATTGTATTTGCAGCATTGATGTTCAAAATCGAGAGTTCTTACTGGTAGATTTTTCATTTGATGGGTATAAAGTGTGTGTATCTTTTTTGATGACTTTTGATGGAAAGTCCTATTTTATTGGATATTGGAATGGCTATTCCAGCTTGGTTCCTGGGACCATTTGTTTGGAAAACTGTTTTCCAGAGCCTTTTACTTTGAGAGATTGTTTGTCACTGACATGAGTTTCCTGTATGCAGCAAAATGTTGGGTATTGTTTATGTATCCTGTTAGTCAATGTCTTTACATTGGGGAATTGAGTCCATTGATGTTAAGAGATATTAAGGAATTGTCATTGTTGCTTCCTGCTATTTTTGATATAATTTTTTATGTTTGTGTGGTTACCTTCTTTTGGGTTTGTTGAAAGATTAATTTCTTCCTTTTTCTACTGTGTACGTTCCCTCCTTTTGTTGGTGTTTTCCATTCATTATCTTTTAAAGGACTGGATTTGTGGAAAGATATTGTGTAAATTTGTTTTTGTCATGAAATACCTTGATTTCTCCATCTATGGTAATTGAGAGATTAGTTGGATATAGAAGCCTGGGTTGGCATTTGTGTTCCCTTTGGGTCTGTATGACATCTTCCCAGGCTTTCATAATCATTGAGAAGTCTGGTGTAATTCTGATAGGTCTACCTTTATATGTTATATGACCTTTTTTCCTTACTGCTTTTAATAATCTTTCTTTGTTTAGTACATTTGGTATTTTATTTATTATGTACTGGGAGGAATTTCTTTTCTGGTCAAATCTATTTGGAATTCTGTAGGCTTCTTGTATGTTCATGGGCATGTCTTTCTTTAGGTTAGGGAAGTTTACTTCTATAATTTTGACAAGACATTTACTGGCCCTTTAAGTTGGAAATATCCACTCTCTTCTATACCTATAATCCTTAGTCTTCTCATTTTGTCCTGGATTTCCTGGATGCTTTGGTTCAGGAGTTTTTTGCATTTTTCATTTTCTTTGATTGTTTTAATCAATGTTTTCTATGGTATCTTCTGCATCTGAGATTCTCTCTTCTATCTCTTGTATTCTGTTGTTGATGCTTGGATCCATGACGCCTGACTTCGTTCCTAGGTTTTCTATGTCCTGAGGTTTTTCCCTTTGTGATTTCATTATTGTTTCTATCTCCATCTTTAGATCCTAGATGGCTTTGTTTAATTCCTTCACCTGTTTTGCTGTGTTTTCCCTTAGTTCTTCAAAGGCTTCTTCCCGTTTACCTTGTGTTCTCCTGTATTTCTTTAAGGTA